>NC_068985.1:1260490-1266237 GCF_001194135.2 Octopus bimaculoides | reverse complement strand
TATAAATTGAGGGAACAGTTAAAGTTAGTGAGCCAAAACGTTATAAATTGCAGTTAAACTTCAGTTAATGGAGTAAAACATCATACATGATCAATATTAGGATTTCATTGAATTTTGCTCTGATTCAATGTCCATGTTAAGGTTATTATTGTGTTGTCCTGGTTGAACATACTCTGTAATCAGTGACATAGCAATGGCTTTCTTACTTTCATTTTAAGAAGTAAAAGAAGAGGGGGAAGGAGGTGGAGAAGGAAGAGGAGGGAGAGAAGGAGGAAGGGGAGGATACAGTTGAAAAAATGTTGAGAAACTATGTCTCAAAATTGTTTCAAATAGATATAAATTGGCAGATAAATATTTAATGCTTATAGGATTCACAACAATTTTCTGCTGAATGTTTATAAGTATGTGTGTGTTATATATATATATATATATATATATATATATATATATATATATATATATATACACTCACACACACACACATACATATATATATTTATAAAAATACCTATGTATATTTATATATATAAAACGGTTGGATTATATTTCGTCCTTTAATTTGGAGGATTCCAAAAACGATTTCTAATATAGATTCTTCATATTTTGCTGTTAGCTTACTGGTATAAGTTTCTGTTGTATCAACGCCCCCAAGCAAAGAAGTAGGCTCGACCAAGACATATAAATGGAGGTAGTCTGACCGTGGTAGGAGTGGACTGACAGTGGGCTGATAGTTGAATAGCCATTGAGTAGTGGTTGAGTAGAGATCATCCGAAGGTACTAGATAGCAGTAGCTTGAGACATAACAGTTTGTGAATATGAAAGTGATACTTGCATATGTTGTGTTATGTGAATTTATGGAAAGGAATCCCGTACACTCTCTTTGTAAAAAAAAATTTCTGTTTATACTTCTTCCACTGAAGAGAACAGTGATATACAATTAATTTAATTAAATTAAATTAATCTAATTATTTTTATCCAACCATGAATTTGTGTGATTCTAATATCACTATTCAAGACGATCTCTGCACGAATTAAAATTCTCTTACATTTTAACATCTTCTCTTCTCTAGTTTTAGCAAATTTGTTGAGTTTTATAGGATTCCTTTCCATAATACACCATACATATATATATATATAATTATTACAAATTAAAAGGGTAAAGGTTTATCAATTTATTAATTTATTAATAAATCAACAATTAATAATTTTTACCAAGCCCTTCGGTATGTAAGCACCATTATCGGTGGAGAACTTATTTAAAAGTTCATATACATTTATAAACATAATTAAGGGATCAGCAAATATTTGCTTCACCATATATGTATGTATGTATATCAATCTCTGCTGGTTCACTGGTTCACCAGAAGCAATAAATTATGAGACTCAATACACATGTAGAGTCTTCTCTAATACATTATAGTTGAAGGCTCCAATTTTCATGACATCAAGTTACTCATTTCTGATCATCAGCAGGTTTCCGTTTGAAAATCCGTTGTCTGAATATTTTTTGAAATCAAAGATCTGAAGGGGAATGGCCGTCCATAGGTTCTTTGTATGCTTGTGCTTAAGTATCCTTCATGCAAATACAAACCTCATTGAATTTCATTCTGATTCAGGAAAAAACTTTGGTTTTCAAAATGTTTAATTTATGAGTTTTATTGACATGTGTTTTAATGTGTGTATGTGTGTGCATGCTTATATGTGAATATATGTATGTAAGTATATGTGTATATGTATACATGAATATAAAATTCTGTATATATGTGTGTGCCTATGTGTATATATATATATATATATATATATATATATATATATAAAAACAAATAATAAATGAGTATATGCATATATACGTACAGGTGTGTGCATACCTACGTCTACCTGTATATATAGGTGCATATCTGGGTACAGGACATTGCAAACAAAACGTAGACAAGAAATAATAATAACCAGAATACAGAAAACACACAAGCCACATAGAGAACATTTTCCTTCATCAGCTACCCCCGTTTTAACACCGGCGTTTCGAAAAATATAGAAGCATTGACACATGCAAAATGAACACCCACATGCACACTCAGTGGTCTGTGAAAATATTAATTAAAAGAGTAATTTTGGAACATTACTTAAAGAGCAATGCAATCTTATGACTTCAATTGTACGGAGTTTATGACGTTTATTATAATATTACCATGAGAACCACGAGAGTGAATGGAAAGTGTGAGCAGCTATTTTCACACATGTTGTTTACAAAGTTTTTTTTAACAGAAGGATGTAAGGGTAAGTGCTTCTTTCAAACTTCCATTTCACATTTCAAAAAAATATTCAGGCAGTGAATACTCAAGAATATTCAACCAGGTGGCTGTCTGTTGACAACATTTTTCTGTCTTATAAGGGTAATAATACCTAATCTTTCATGGTATAAGGGTAATACCTAATCTTTATGGCTATACTGCATTCGAAATATTACTTTCATGCCTATACAATACACATTCGACGCTTTTACAAACAAGATAAAAAGTTTGTTTACGTGCATCAGCATGGCCGCAGCTCTGAGCTGAAACTTTGAAATGAAATATGCTGTTGTATATTTAGTTTTATAGCATCTAAATCTGAAGATTAATTTTTCAGTGAGCTGCTTAACTTAATGGTAAAGCATTCAATTAGAGTCTTTGAGGGATGTAAGTTTGAGACCGTTGGCTGATGACCAATTTTTCCACTTTGTAAGCATAATTTAGCTAATATTTCTACTGTTCTAATGGTGTTTCAGCATCCGAAAGTAAATTATCATCTTATTTGTGTCTTACAATACACGTTTCGTTTATATCTATATATAACAATTTAGCTAGGTGTAAAAATCACTTAAGGGATATTAAATATCCAAAGAATTTACTGGATATTCTTCATAAAATATTGAAGGAGATATGTTGATCTCATGAAGCATCATTACATATTTAAACAGATTTGATTATTCTTGAAAAACTTTGTTTTATTAATGAAGCGGAAACAGCTGTTATTTATGAAATGTGTCATTTGTTTGTATAAAATATTTAAATTGAATTGAAGTTATAATAGTTCAATTCATTGTTTTGCTTTCCATTTCTGATATATATATATATATATATATATATATATATATATATATATATATATATATATATATATATATATATTGTATTCTTGCATTTTATGTATATAATATACATATGTATACACATATATATAATATATATTATTATCATTGTTTAACGTCCTCCTTCCATGCTGGTATGGGTTGGCTGGTTTGACAGGAGCTGGCCAGGCAGGAGCCTGCACCAGACTCCTCTGTCTGTTTTGGTTGGGTCTTATCATCATCATCATCATCATCATCATCATCATCATCATCATCATCATCATCATCATCATCGTTTAACGTCCACTTTCCATGCTGGCATTGGTTGGATGGTTTGACTGAGGTCTGGAGAGCCAGCAGCTGCACCAGGCTCCAATCTGATGTGGTAATATTTCTACAGCTGGATGCCTTTCCTAATACCTACCACTCTGAGAGTGTAGTGGGTGCTTTTTAGGTGTTACTGGCACAGGAGCCAGTCAGGCGGGCCTGGCATCGATCACGTTTGGATAGTGCTTTTTATGTGAAGATAAAAGATATGTGTGTGTGTGTGTCTGTATGTCTGCATAACAGCAATATATTGAGTAAACATGTAGCAGTTTATAATGTGATTCATTGTGGATAGCCACATGTTCCATCCTGTACACTCAAGTTAACTTATTAGCTGCGCTCTTCTTCCACTGAATTAGAAAACATTTGTCTCCCAAGCATTGATACTATAGAATTTTTTTAACACCATGAAAAATGCCATAAAATTGTCTTATGCTGCCACAACTGATTTTTGCACAAATTCTTCCATTTTGCAACCAAAGCAAATCCACAGCACTGATAAAAGAAATAGCAAAGATAGAAATGCCAATTGTAAGTAAGCAAATCAACTGTCGTTTAGACAACAAATATGAAGATAATGATATAGTGTAGCAATTCAATGTTATCCATTATGAATTAACATTGATGATGTCCCCCCCCCCCACATCATTCATAACTGCCCATAGCCATCCCAAAATGGCACACCAGCGGGCTGGCATCGACCACATTCAGATGGTGCTTTTTATGTGCCACCAGCATGAGAGCCATTCAGGCGGCACTGGCGTCGGTCACAACTACAATTTTCATTTTTGATTGTGATTTGATTTTTGATTTTGATATCAGTTACCCAGTAGATGAGATCCGCAGAATATTAAAGGTTCATGACAAAGGACCATCTATGCTTACCTGGTGAGAAATCTGTAGTTTGTCCTTTCTGACTAACTTTAAATTTCTACTAAGAATTAGCGCAGCACTTGTCTGCGTAACTAACTGCCTTGGGTTTAGTCTTGAGAAAATGTAATCCACAAAACCCCAAACGAACACATTTAATCTGAAGATTACATCTACAACTTGTCAAAGGGACTGTTAAAATATGCCAAACATTTATGAAGCTTAATTTGTAATAAGATCTATGTGTACAATGTCATCTATGCCAGCACCTTTCTGTACATACACACATTCATGCCTGTACATATATTAATGTACGCATACATAAGTACACACACACACACATATATACATACTTACACACATACATACATGTGTGTGTGTTTATTCAACTCCAACCCCTTTTAAACTAAGCTACAACAACTAGATTATATATGTAGGAATCTGAATGGAAAAAGTAAATGTCACTCTCAAATGGAAATTAATAGTTAAGACTAAGGTTGTGTGGTAAGAAGTTTACTTCCCTGCCACATGCTTCTTGGTTCAGTTCCACTGTGTGGTCCCTTGAGCAAGTGTCTTCTACTATAGTCAGTAGATTAGGTAGATGGAAACTGAAAGAAGCCTGTCATATATATAGTTATATATCTCTGTGGGTGTGTGTCTTTGTTTGTCCCCCACAACTGCTTGACAACCGGTGTTGGTTTGTTTATATTCTCGTAAATAGCGGTTCAGCAAAAGAGACTTATAGAATAAGTACCAGGCTTTAAAAAAATTAAGCACTGGGGTCAACTGGCAAAAAATTCTTCAAGGCAGGGCTCCAGCATGGCCACAATCAAATGACTGAAACAAGTAAAAGATATTAAGATAAATACATTGTCTTACACTGACCAAAAGAGATTTTGCAATTTCTGTCAAAGACAATGCAATGCCATCCTCTTTGGGCAGTAATGCATGGTATAGTAATAGACAAAATAAACGTAACAAAACCGTTTCTATGCAAGGAATCAGTTCACAGTCTCCTGCGTCTACTACAATCCTAGGACTTTAGCCTGAAAATAACGAGAACTTCTGCTGACTTTAATCTAAACACTGGACAACAATTGGTGACACTTATAGAATCTTTGCTTTCTCGAGACCCAGTCCCCAGACTTTCTTAAACTATTCACCCAACCAGTCTTTATTTTGTTTTATCTTTGAAGAATTCAAGTCTAATTCTATACTTGAAGAATTCTAGTTTTATGTATCAACCCCAGTACTGACTTTTTTTTTAACCATGGTACTCATTCTATCAGTCTCTTTTGCCAAACCACAAAGTTACAGGGACATATACACAAGTAGAGGTGGGAGACAAACACACACATATATATAAATGTATATACAAACACATATATAAATACACACGCGCACACACACAAACACACATATATAAGCTAAAAAGCTAGTT
>NC_068985.1:1252085-1260398 GCF_001194135.2 Octopus bimaculoides | reverse complement strand
AAATACACACGCGCACACACACAAACACACATATATAAGCTAAAAAGCTAGTTCTAAAATCTCTTTGAGAGATGATACCAGTAGTTGTATTAGCAAGTAATGTTTGTAGCCACATCAACATGTCTGTTCTGCTCAAACGAACTTTACTACGATTTTTTAACTCCCAAAGGACATATCTCTTCTGTGGCTGGTTAACAATGCACAGCTGCTTGCTTTTTACTTGTTGTAAGATCAGTGACTTTGTGTTGTTTGAATTTATATATATTGTGAGCAGAGGTGAGTAACTGCCATCTCTAACAGACAAGGTGTCCAGTACTGAAGGGAGGCAGAAATAGCCTGGAACCAGGCTGGTGTGCTGGTCCTGTCACTAGAAGGTGGTAGGGGTTGGTTCCCCTGCTCACAATATATCGGATGCAGCTGTGCATCATTAACCAGCTAGAGGAAATGACCTCTTGGGGTTAAAAAAATTGCAGTAAAGTCTATTCAAATGGAACAGCAACATTGAAGTGGCTACAAGCATTACTTTATATTTATATCTGTTTTCAGTTTTCTTTGCCAATTCCTCTCACAAGACTTCACTCAGCCTAAAGGTATAAAACAGAAGACACTTGCTCAAGGTGCCAAGCAGTGAAAGTGAACCCAGAATAATGTGGTTGAGAGCAAACTTCTTACTACAGGGCGGATATATCTCTTCTCTTTCTCGCATTTCCTCCTTCACACTCTATGCCAAGCTCTCACTCCCCAATCCTGTCCTCACATGCCTGCTCCTCTATATTATTGCTACCTGGTAGCCCCACCAACTCTATATATATCCAGGTCTTTCACCACTTACTGGCACTCTTTAATCACACTCCCTTCACAATATCCTGTCACTTATATTACGGCATTTGAACCTCAAGGGTTTACCCTGGCACTTGTCACTATCTATATCTCTCTCTTCCTTTACTCAACCTTCTCATTTATACTCTGATCCCTGTTCCTTGTGAGCATGCCTGGCATTTTGCCACCATTTACATCCTGTGCTCTCCCACTCTTTCTCTTTCTCCTCCTGCACTTCCTCCAGGATGGGCAACCGTGTATTTTCTTTGCAGTAGCACAACTGCTTCTGTCTTCATTCCTTTTCTCTCTCTGGCCAGGTAACCTTGTACTTCCTCTACAGCAAGACACCTGTATCTGCCTCACTATAACCTTTTCCTCATCACCTCCTCTAATGCCTCCTCTCCTCTTAAAAGTGTTTTTTTGTCTTGCAAGTATTTGGTAACCCTGTCAGTGCAGGTGCTACTTAAAAGCACCCAGTCCACATTGTAAAGCGGTTGGTGTTAGGAAGAGCATCTAGCTGTAAAAATCCTGCCAAAACTGACCTCGCCTGTGCTGGTGCCACATAAAAAGCACTAAGTCCACTCTGCTGAGTGGTTGGTGTTAGGAAGAGCATCCAGCTGTAAAAATCCTGCCAAAACAGTCACAGAAGTCTAGTGCAGGCTTTGGCCTGGCCAGCTCTTGTGGTACCATCCCACCCATGCTAATATGGAACACGGACGTTAGATGATGATGATGATGATGATGATGATGTATTTAACACACATGATGTTGTTGTGTATATACTAAGCTTCTGACAGATTTTTTTTTCTATGTACACATCCTTCTCAGACCCCAGTAGCAGTCTTTAACCCATCTTGTTATCTTAATCTACCTTAATCTTGTTACCTTAATCTTCCATAATACTTTAGCTTCACCTGCCAATCCTCTTTGCCTATTTTTTTTTTTTATTTGTTTCAATTTATATTTTTAATTCTTTGTTTTGCTCCTTACACTAAACAATTTCCTCTGTTCTCCAAATACCTAATGCCTACTTAGTTCCTTTGTCATAATCTTGTTTTCCTCTTCTTCTCTTCCTCCTCCTCCTCCTCCTTTCCCCTCTCTTTCATCCACTTCTCCTCCCTCCCTCTCTCCTTATATAGACTTGATACATTAACAACATGTTTCAGACACTAATAATACTAACCTATCATTTCAATATATTTAATCTAACCTGTTATTTCTGCTAAAGTAGATTTCCTTACATGCTTATTATAATTAATTCTACTCTTTGGACTATAAATGTATTCTACTTAATAAATATTATCTTATTCTTTTTATTTTATATATTTTTTGACATTTTTTACACTTAGAACCATTTCCTGTGGCCTACCCACCTGTGCCCACCTTTCCTATCTCTTCTTCCATTCCTATATTTCACCTCCTCCACATCCTCCTCTTTGCTTATCTTACTCATACTCCTCCCTGCTCCACTGCCTCCATCCCTGTCCTTTCTACACCTTTCACCACCACTCTTGCACACCCAGCAATCACCCAATCTGCTCCACCGATTTCACTTCCAACCACTTCACCCAATCCTCCTCTTCCTCCTTCACCTCCTCTACCAACCTCTCCATGTCCCTTTGCTGTTTTTACACTGCACAACTGTGTCATCGAACCCAGGACCTTTTTTTGCCCAGGCCTATCATTAAGAAATACACCAGCTTTCAGAAGTCTTCACAGACCAAACTGTCTTCACTCTGCTACTGGTCAGCACTGTAAAAGGACCCACATAGTTGTGTGGTGTGCTTTTGCTTCTACAGGATTGATCCTTTGTTCACAGCTCCACAACATCCTTTGTTCTCTGATCCCATCCCCACAATCTACAATGTATCTGCTCCACCAACTTACCCCTCCCCCCTTTCATCCCTGAGATTCCAACCTCATTATCTGCTAACCTGCACCTCCACCATATATTTTGTCCCCAATATGTTTAAGTCCCTGTTTGCCACATTGTTTCTGTTTGTATCAGCTCATCTCTTGTCACTATTTGTCACTCCACTTGCACTCAGGGTTGCCGATCTCCCCTACCACCACTCAAATACCAACCACACTATTCACCATCTTCTTTTCTTTCCTTTGGTGCCAACCACCTTTGACCCTTTTCACTTCTTTGTACATTGTAATCTCTTAAGAAAGGGACCTCTTTCCTTTCCAGCATTTCCTCAGCCTCCATACCACTCTGTTCAACAAAAATTCATCTCACTATGGACACAAAAACAGGCTCAAACTATACCAAATTATTTGTTGATTATGATGAGCCCTCATCGTATCCCACTTAACAGGACCCCCTTCATGGTTATACAGTTGTTACCTTGATCACTGAATCAACACCATCTTTCTCTTCCACGGAGAGCTAAACTCCTCAATCGTCTTCATTGGTTCTTTCCACCCCTGCCTTCCTTTTCAAATCATCCATTTCTGATTCTTATGACAATGCAACCCTCACCATCACAATCCCTGTTTTACAAAATCCCTGACTTCCACCCCACCTCTTTCTGTGCTACTTCTAAAACTGAAAACATGATTTTGAGACCACACACTTGACCCTTGCTTTCTTCTCAACTCTCTTGGTGAGCAGCATTTCCCCATCCTACTTTCCAGCCCATCACTGTTTTCTCCCTTTTTGCCCTTTTAATATTTTATCTGATCATATAATAAATTTCCTTTCTTTTTGATACATTCACAATTCCTACTAGCTTCTTTTTTCTTTCTGAAGAAAGAACTCATGTTTGTTGTTATACATGGTGATGGTCATATTTTTTGCCATTTAACCATATGCACCATATACTTGTTCTTCACTTTAGCAATATTATTATTATTATTATTTTATTTTAGTGTCCCTTTGAAATCTTTCATCACATCCTGTGACCTCTTTAGTGACCCTCCATCCCACGTGTCTCCTGTTCTCTTTAGTCCATTCTGTCTTCCTGTGGTGTGTAGCCTTATCTGCACATGCATTTGTGTCTGTATTTCTGTGTGTGTATGTGTCTGTCTGTCTGTCTGTGTCTGTGTGTTTAGTATATGTGCTTTGTGTGTGTATGTGTTTGCTTACTACACTGTACCAGTGTCTTTTATTTAGTTATCTTCTTTATATTACTTTGTATTCATTTATTTATTTTGATTATTTTTATTTTCCTTTATTTTATTCTTTTATATATTTATTTAGTCTGAAACTATGTTTATTAAACTTTGGTCTTTGTGTTTTATTTTTTCCCCAAGGTTTATCAGAATTCACCACAGACAGTAAAAATGGGGATCGAATGAATGAAACTTTGTCTCATTTAATATTTGTTCAGAAACATCGCCAGACAAAATGCTTAGCATTAGATTCTGAGTTCAAATTCCACCTAAGTCAACTACGCCTCTCATCATTTCAGGGTCAATAAAGCAGGTACAAGTTGGACACTGGGGTCAATGAAACCGACTTAACTCCAGCTCCAAAATTGCTGGCCTTGTGCCAAAGTTCGAAACCAATAAAAATTCAAAGACAACGTAATCCTTTCTATTTACAGCCTGTCTGAAACTGCATCCAAAGCCACGGTTGTTGTCCTCTTCACAAAATCCTGTCGGCTGATTGCAATGTTTTATAATCTCTGTTATTATCTGTCCATTTCTTAATATATCCCACCTGATGAACTTTTTCCTCTACAGCACCAGAACTAATGGACCCACCAGAGTGATTAGAATAGTCTGTATCATTGAATACCTTCTTCTTCTTAACAAAACTGATATGCACACAACACCATAATGATTAACATACATACAGACAGACAGACAATTAAATAGACAAATAGAGTAAGTAGTTAGGTAGATGGGTAGGTAGGTAGGTAGGTAGGTAGGTATACAGAAAGACAGACAGACAACTAGAGTAGATAGATAGATGGATGGATGGATGGATAAATGGACAGATAGATAGATAAATAGATAGATGGATAGATAGATGGATAGATAGATAGATAGATATACAGACAGACAGACAGGCAAACAGATAGATAGATAGATGGATAGAGAGAGAGAGAGATAGAGAGAGAGAGACAGAAAGACAAACAAACGGACTGATAGAAATAAAGTGATTGAAAGAGAGAAAGAGAACTAAGAGGAAAGAGGGGGAAAGGAGAAAGAAAGAAAGAAGGAGAGAAATGTGAATGGTTCTGTTGGAGAATCTATTGTCAATAAATCTATGAGGAAACAATAGCAACATAGCTATTGATTGCTTTAAAACTGACATTAGAGTTGGCGAGATATTACAAGGGAAAACAGGAACGAGAGGAATAAAGCTGATAAGTGTTAGATTGATGAGTGAAAGTGGATGAGGTAGAGGGAGTGTGTAAGAGACAGCTGTGATTCTTTAGAATTTATTAGAGATGATAGGAAATCTGGCACGGATTTTTGAGCTGGATAGGAAATTGATGTTACAGCTGTTTTTGTGTGCAGTGTATGGTTAAATGAAGAGCAAAAGAGGTTGCAGGATGGTTTTTTTTTCTTCTTTTTATGCCATTAACCATGCTGTGGGTTGATGATGTTGTTTGTATGCATTATAGTGTTGATATCCTTGTTCTTGAGGATATTCTACTCAGCTCTGCATAAACAGAAATATAGCAATACGTAGGCAGACGACTGAAGGCAAAGCAGCATGGAGTATGAATCAATTGTAATTGTTCCAACAGTGGAAACACTTTCTCTGGTGGCAATTGTATTTCATTGCTTATATATATATTGACCAGCTGGTACAGGTGTCACATAAAAACACCTGTGCCAGGGCCACATAAAAAGCACCCGTGCTGGCACCATGGAAGAAGCACCCATGCTGGTGTCACACAGAAAGCACCCAGGACACTCTGTAAAGTGGTTGGTGTTAGGAAGGGCATCCAGTCATAGAAACCATGCCAAAACAGATGACTGGAACCTGGTGCAGCTCTCTGGCTTGCCAACTCCAGTCAAACCATCCAAACCATACCAGCATGGATTGGATGTTCAATGATGATGACGACGATGATGCTGATGATGATGACGATGATGATGATGATGATGATTTGACTTTAATGCCAAATGTGTCAGTAAGGTTTTATTATTTTCTGTTTATTTCTATTACAGGTACAAGTCTGAAATTTAACAAAGGGGCACGTCGTTTACATTGTCCCTTGTGCTGAACTTTATTTTATCGGCCCTGAAAGGATGAGTGGCAAAGTCCACCTTGGCAGAATTTCAGCTCAGTCCATAAAGCCAGAAGAAATCCCATTAAGCATTTTGTCCAAAGCATGTAGTGTGAAGGTATCTGTCTGATCCACCTTTCAAAACATGTTTTAATTTCAACATTATCAAATGAAAATCTTCTTTGGAGTACTTGTAAAATGAATCCTTATTTTCTCGGGAGTGAGTACTCAGGATTAGACGACAGGAAAAGCGGTTTGTTTCACAAACTTATAAAACAATGTTCATATGCTTGTTGTATCATGATTGTTACGTACAAGGAATCAGATAACCAGACAACAGTAAAAACAATGTAATGACCTAACAAATCTCTTTATGAACCAACAATCGATATTCCTTGTGAACTAATCAACCAACACCTTCTGACTTCACTGTGAACTAACACGAACTTCACTCGGCTGTGAACTCTGAACTCACTCGGATCACTATTATTTACGAGGTCTGATCAATAAGTATCTGAGCTGTTGTCATAGTAACAAAGCTAAAGCAGAGTGAAGCTGCTCAGCAAAGATTGACTTTGAACTTTGTTGTGCATGTGCACAAAGTTTTAACATTCTAACTCATTTCTGCTGTTTACAGCAGTGCTTGAAAGGAAAGTGTGTAGCATGTGATCATCACATTGACCGACCGAGACAGAGAGAGTTGTCATGGTGATACCAGCTCAGAGGCCTACACAAAGTTGCAGAAAGTGTATGGAGAGGAGTGTATGAGCCACACACAAGTGTACAAGTGGTTCAGACGTTTCTAAGATGGCCGAAAAAATGTTGATATTGATGAATGTTCCAGGAGACCCGCAAGCAACAGAATTGAGAAAAAACATCACAGATGTGCATGCAGCTGTGAGGGGAAATCATTGAATCTCCATCCGTGAGTTGTCAGAGGATATGCAGATTAGTTGGAGAGTCACTTGCACCAGCAGTTGAAGAGTTGCTGCCACAGCTGCTAACCCAAACGCCAAGCAATTTAAATGAAATAACGAAATCGGTGTAACTAGACGTATCTTGAATTGCTTTCTTCTGAGGACGAGCCTTTGCACCTGATATATAAAGGCTTTTGTAAAATTTTCTGCATTGTTAGAAGCTTTCTATATTTTCCTTTTCTACTTTTGTACTACAATGCTTCAGGCAAACTACAACGTTCTTGTGTGTGTGTGTGTGTGTGTGTGTGTGTGTGTGTGTATTTGTATATGTGTTTGTTCCCTCCACCACCACCGTTGGTGTTGGTTTGTTTATGCCCCCATTACCTAGCGGATCAGCAAAAGACTGATAGATTAAGTACCAGGCTTTAAATAAAAAGTCCTCAGTTCAATTTGTTTGACTAAAGCCCTGCCCCAGCATGGCCACAGTCGAATGACTAAAATGAGTAACAGAAAGACTGTTGTTGTCATTGTTGCATTCTGATCGGCCCCTATTCAGTAGATCTTGGTTCAGAGCTAGGTTTCAGGCATCGTGTAGCTAAGATTACATTATTCATTTTGCTGACGATTCTATGATTAAATGTCATGATTCTTATCAGGTCTCATGTTTTTTAGCTTCTATCATAAAACAGCAGGAAGTGATGTCAGTAGCTGTTGTTATTTAACACCAGGTCAAGCCTTTTTGAGTAGACTTATGATCAAGTTATGATCATTCTATTCGTTTCATAGGCATTATGTATGTGGTTTTGAATATGGTACTGTGGAAATCTTTGCTACTGCTGTTTCTAGCAGGTAGATTAACCCTGTAGAGGCATCATCACTGACTTCGTAGTTTTCATATTAGTAGCTAGATGGAGCAGAGTGGACGATGTGATAGCAGAATATCCAAATCAAAGGCGGCGAGGGTGGCAGAAACGTTAGTACGCCAGGCGAAATGGCTAGCGGTATTTCGTCTGTCTTTATGTTCTGAGTTCCAATTCCACCGAGGCCGTCTTTGCCTTTCATCCTTTCGGGGTTGATTAAATAAGTACCAGTTATGCACTGAGGTCCATATAATTGACTTAATCCGTTTGTCTGTCCGTGTTTGTCCCCTCTGTGTGTAGCCCCTTGTGGGTAGTAAAGAAATAAGAATACGAAAATCACAAATTCCACTGGGCTGGATATGCTGCCTAGGTTCACAGAGCCGAGCTGGATCCATGCAATTGTTGAGAGGTAATCCAAGTGTTTGGAAAAGGCCACTTGGAAGGCCTCTACAATGAAGGGAAGATGATTTAGTTAAGCAATTTGGGTCATGATGGAAAAGAATGGTGCAATCAAGACAGAACTGG
>NC_068985.1:1242085-1247085 GCF_001194135.2 Octopus bimaculoides | reverse complement strand
ACTAGATTATGTAGAGATGACTGTTTTATATGCCATCATAGCATGTCAGTAAACATACAATGGACCATTCAAGAAAAACCAAGACAAACAAATTTATGAAATTTGACCTAACATTAACCCTTGGCATCAAACTTATCGTAAATTTCTTAGATTTCATCCTAGGTTTAGTTGTTTCTGGAATATCATAAATTAACATCAACTTGTGCCACTAGCACATGTTTTTTTGAATGAGCAACATTATTAGAAAGATCTTCCACCTTTCATCTAATAATCTTCAACAAAGAACTCTCTTATTACAATAGGGCTGTAGCTGCTGGCAGCTCAAAGATGAGATTATAATTCTAATTTCGAAAGTCTTCCAATTCTAGAACTAACTGCAATGCAACATCTAACAGCCTAATTTTTACTCAAATGTTAAGTCAAATATTACCAATTTCCAAATCCTAACTTATTAGCATTTCTCCAATAACCAGCTGTGCATATAGCTATTGAATAGGAATTGTCTAAAAGTGAGTTACAGCTGTACAACTGTCATGAAAACTATTATGGTATATAAGCTAATAAAATAAACAAAGGCTGTGTTCATGTTCAGAGACACTAATGCATGGCAGCTCAATCAGTCATGCAAAGTAGAGGCAATAACAGATGAAGCAGAAGTTTACTAACTTGTCCAAACCAATCACATATGGAAGGCTAGTTATAAACTCGACTCCACTTTCAAATAAAGTTAAGGTCTCAATGATGAGTAACACATTGAGAATTGTATGACATGCTATATTAAATACTTTATTGCAGATAGCCGTATGTTTTGCAGTGAAGGAGCTTGTTGGAGAAAAAAGTTATTTTGTTCAGCTGATATAATTCATAGTTACAGAAGACATCGAAATTGTACATTTATTGAAGTGAAGGGGAGAAGAGATTAATGGAAAGGATTAAAGATAAGGAATGGAAGGTATTCATCTTGAGTGTAAATGTTACTTGATCTCTAATTAGTTATGAGAAGAGAGAATTTAGGTGTAGTGAGAAATTGGGAGAAGGTAGACAAATGGTGGATGAAGTGATGGCTATATATTAAGAGAGAAAAGGGTTCCGAAACAGGTTTTAGTTATAAGGAAATTGGAGGGAAATAGGCGCAAAACAGGTATAAAAAGGATTAATACAATGGGATACTCAAAAGTAAGTGGAAACGTTCTCTGTGGGACAAGCCTGTTGTAGTTCAGGCTTCTGCTACTAGAAACCACTTAACACAACCCTCAGGCATCAGTCTGCCAACAGGCATCATCTAAGGATATCATACTTTTACTTGGTGCAGCTTTGTTTTGCAGTGTTTCTCCCTGGTTCACCAATTTTTGTGATGGCTGAAATGAAGAAAGAGTGTGCTTCCATGAAATTCTGTTTCCTGCTGGGAAAAACAGCAGCCAAAACAGTTGTCATGCTTTGAACAGCCTCACAAGGATGCTGCCATGAGCAAAACACAAGTTTACAAGTGGTTTTCATGCTTTAGGAATGGTCACTTGTTACTCAAAGACTAACCTCATTCAGGACAACAGTAGACGTCCCAAATGAATGAAAACTTTATGAAAATTCATAAACTGATCTTGGAGGACCTTCACCAAACAATTGATGAACTTGTTGATATGACTGGGGTGTCCTGGAGCCCCTGCCAACGAGTTTTGAGAGAGGAACTGTGAATGAAAAGAGTTGCAGCAAAATTTGTGTCATCTTTGTTCATGGAAGATCAAAAGCAGTCACGACTTAATGCCTGTTGTGAACTGAAAGAACAGTTGGGAATTGATTTGGATCTTTTTTCGAAGGTCATCTTTGATGACAATAGCTGGTGCTACGGAATTTATAGATGTGGAAGAGGTGAATAAACAAAAAATGATGGAGACGTTAAAAGGCACCACTTCACCAAGAGTTCAAGCACTGCGTCAAATAGTGGGAAATGTGCCTGGACGTGCATTGCTTCAAATGGAGAATATTTTGAAAGCAATAAAAGTGTAAACGTGTAAAACTAAGTGAATAAAATAATATTGCAAAATTTCGGTTTCTGTTAGGTAGCCCCATATATGTCTCTTCTATATAATTCTAGGTTAAAACATGTTCTATTAGACACAATCAAATCAAAAATAGATAATTCTGGAAGAAAATGGAGGTGAAGAAAAAGATATTTTAGTGGCTCAATAGGTCAATGAAAGTCAATGAGAAGACAAACCAAAAAGATGGAATAAGGAGGAAAAGAAGAAGAAAAAGAAGAGGAGGGGGAGGAGGAAAGCTATTTTATTCTTTCAATGACATAACTCCCTCTCTCTCTTCATCCACCTTCAACCTAAGGCTTTCTCACACCTCCTCACACCTCTAGTCAATCTGATTTCTTGTAACTAATTATAGATGCACCAACATTTTTGGCACAAGTTATAACCCTTCCTTTTCTTTCTCGCCACCATTCCTCTTTCCTTGATACTCTAATATCTACCACAAAGTTCTCAGGTATAGGTAATATTTTCTGCCTATATCTTTCTGAGTTCTTTACAAATCCCTTTATACATGAAATATCTACCTGTATTCTGAACAGTTATCTTTCCAGCCTTAGTATATAATACCCATTTCAAAAGTTGCTCTAAGGATAATTTTAAAATCTAATTTTGAAATTAAAAGTTCTTCTGTAAAGAAATTGTACAGGTCTATTTGCTTTAGCTAATGTAAAAGCTTTATTTCATTTTATCAGTCTCTGCCTAATCCAATATGTCTTTTAAGCTCACGCACAGTTACCATTCTTCTTCTGCTGAAGTTAAACAAAACAGGAGAGTTTCCTTATTACTCATGTGTAACCAGAAATAAACTTGTAAATCAGGCTGATGTGCAGTGGCCCGGGAAAGAAATTTGCTTAGGGGGTGCATATTCAGGTCCAATTTATTTTACAAACAGGGCCAATTTTTTTTCAATCTTAATATTAAAACTAATGCAGGTATGATAATATTCATCATCATCATCATTATTATTATTATCATTATTATTATTATTATCATCATTACCATTATTATTATTATTATTATTATTGAGTGAGAGAGCAGTGCATGCCATCAAAGGGACACTGGGGTACAAATATACGAAGCCCAATACACTCATCATGACTACCCGTCTGATAAGGGTGCACCAGGCACATGCATCACAACAATATGTGCACAGCATAGTGATCCCATATCAAGACAAACAGCGCATGACCTTGCAGGTGGACCCAATTAGAATTTTCTTCAGGTCCAGTAGCCCATCCTGCTCAAAAGGTCCCTGAATAAGGGTTGTTTAAGGATGTTGAACGAAACACCCACGTTTCCAGAGGCGAACTATTCAAACCCCAAAGAATTCCTATCAACACATGGTTATGATGCTCCGCCACTACTTCTGCTCATGATCAGGGATGCAGTGAAGGGCTCTTGATCGTGGAATTTAAAAGTTCATCAACTGTGCTAGTACTGAGTAGTGGGCATGATTGCTGTTTACCCCCACACACACACACACACACATACACATATATAAAATGGGCTACAGATGTGGTCCAATTGATTTATTGATCAAAGGTTTTCTCCATTTTCTAATTATCTAAATTTGACTCCTGATAAACTTTTGTTTCTTCTCTTGTTACCTCTACTCTGATGGTCCTGCATACCCACAGATATACGGATATGTTATCCCTCAGTTGGTTAATATAACTGCTAACTCTGCTTACCTCTGTATAAAAATAATCAGATTGGAGCCTGGTGCAGCCATCCGGTTCACCAGTCCTCAGTCAAATCGTCCAACCCATGCTAGCATGGAAAGCGGACGTTAAATGATGACGACGATGATGATGATGAGATATATATATATAAATAACAATTGATGGATGATGTGTCAATTCACTACAGTTATGCCTAATTCACTCGAATCCTGATCTATTATATATATATATATATATATATGTGTGAAGGTGCATGGCTTTGTGGTTTGGGTGTTGCACTCACGATTGTGAGACCATGGGTTCGATTTCCCGACTAGGCGTTGCGTTGTGTTCTTGAGCAAAGCATTTCATTTTATGTTGCTCCGCAATCGTTGCAACATCTGACATGCAGCACCTAGTTGCACCTGAACAGTTAATGCCAATCTGATGGAGAGAGTGAGCTTATATCTACACAAACATTTGATCGCTATAAACAAATCATCTGTGTGGTTGTTCAGTAAGAAAATTGTCAGACTCTCATACGTCATCTAACGACGGGAGAGTCCATGATAAGTGTATATGTATATATTGCTGTATTTTGGGACGTCATTTTTTTGCCAAATAAACGCACACGTTATAATATCCATTCTTCACTTGTTTATTACTATTCTTATTCTAACTCGTGTTCATTGTCGGGAAATCTTTCATCACACATCTGTGACATCTTCAGCGACATCATGTGCAGTCTTGCTCCACTTATTTCATTCTCATATATATATATATATATATATATATATATATATATATATATATATATATATATATATATATATATTCATTTCTTTTATTCTTTTAATTGTTTCAGTCATTTGATTGCGGCCATGCTGGAGCACTGTTTTTAGTGGAACAAATCGCCCCCAGGACTTATTCTTTGTAAGCCTAGTACTTATTCAATCGGTCTCTTTTGCCCAACCGCTAAGTTATGGGGACATAAACACACCACCATCAGTTGTCAAGCAATGTTGGAGGGACAAACACAGACACACAAACATATACACACCCATGTATGCACACACACACATCTCATATATATATGTGTGTGTATACAATGGGCTTCTTTCAGTTTCCCTTTACCAAATCCACTCACAGGGCCTTTGGTTGGCCCAAGGCTATAGTATTAGACACTTGCCCAAGGTCCCACACAGTGGGACTGAACCTAGAACCATGTGGTTGGTAAGCCACCAATTTACCACACAGCCACTCCCACACCTATGTGTATATATATATATATATATATATATAT
>NC_068985.1:1240488-1241260 GCF_001194135.2 Octopus bimaculoides | reverse complement strand
TATATATATCTACATATATATATATATATATATATATACAAGTGTGTGTATGCATATGTGTATATATATATATGCATTTATGTGTGTATGTATATATGTAATATGCATATGTATATATACTTACATATATAGATATACGTATGTATAATCTATACATATAGATATGAATGTTCATATATACAACTATACATATGTATAAGTACCTGTGTATGTATGTGTGTGTGTTTGTGTGTGTTTGTGTGTGTTTGTGTGTGAGTGTATATTTTAATACAATGGAAAATAAGAACTGATTTGATTGTCTGTCATTTTCAAGGAGATTTCTTACCAATTAGATAAACTTCATTTGTGTGGAGGAACACCAAATTCCTTTCTCACTGTGCAGAGTCTTCTTTCTCTCATCTTTCCGTGCAACTTTCATTTCATTATGATTTTCAACAGTTCAGCAAATTCTGTTATTTCATGTATGATTCTCTTCCTCTCTCTCTCTCTCTCTCTCTCCCTCATTTTCTCTATTTCTCTTTCACTCTTTCTGACACTAACATATTCTTTCTTACAGATACATAAATGGTCATCTCTATTTATTAACAGTGTTCCCTGTTTTGGGGTAGAATTACCTGAGCTCTATGAAACATTAGAAATAAGCAAGTTTCTGAGATGAGTGCAAAGCATGCAAGGTCCAGCAATATGGTTTGGACATTGTTTTGGCACACACACACACACACACACACACACACACACACACACACGCACACACACACACACACACATTCCC
>NC_068985.1:1239457-1240457 GCF_001194135.2 Octopus bimaculoides | reverse complement strand
GTTTTGGCACACACACACACACACACACACACACACACACACACACACGCACACACACACACACACACATTCCCTCTTCTTTTCATCATCATCAGCAACAGCATCAGTAAGAAAATCAGGTTCATCATTACAAGCTTCTTGATAATTTTTTTTTCTAATTATCAGCAAAATATCATAATGAATGCAATCTATACAACTTTTAATTAGAATTCTTAATTGTGTAAATATTTGTATTGTGCTCTGAAACACTTCCTCAAATAATCACATCCTGTCATCCTAAAAATGGGCCGGACAGAACATGTTAGATAATATAGTCTTAGCTACTCTCCAAAATGGTGAAATGAACATGGCAAGAATGCCTTTAATCCTATCTCTGCTCAGAGCTGATATGCTGCCAAATAACAGCAGTCCACCACATGGCACCACTACAGGCTCAGATTTACAATATTTCACACGAACACGAAATATATTAAGATTTCAATTTCACAGTTTCGCAGCCCAAGTTTTATGCCAGAGAATGACAATTTGCAGAATATTGGCCTTAGCTGGCAAGAAACACAAAGAATGAAGCTAAAAGGTATAAAATTTTATTATTTTTATAAACATATAGACCCTATCCAATCAAGCGTTTTCCTTTGTTTAACACTCTATAATATGTTATATGACTTGTATATTTATTATTTCATATCATCATCATCATCATCATCGTTTAACGTCCGCTTTCCATGCTAGCATGGGTTGGACGATTTGACTGAGGACTGGTGAAACCGGATGGCAACACCAGGCTCCAGTCTGATTTGGCAGAGTTTCTACAGCTGGATGCCCTTCCTAACGCCAACCACTCAGAGAGTGTAGTGGGTGCTTTTACGTGTCACCCGCACGAAAACGGCCACGCTCGAAATGGTGTCTTTTATGTGCCACCCGCACAAGCCAGTCCAGGGGCACTGGCAACGATCTCGCTCGAAAATCCTACAGGAGCCAGTCAGGCGGTACTGGCAAC
>NC_068985.1:1233965-1234872 GCF_001194135.2 Octopus bimaculoides | reverse complement strand
GTTTCTCATTTATATATAGCCAGAACCTGAAGACCTTAAAGGAAAAACTACGAAGGGGGAGAGAGAGGATGGAGGGGTAGACAGAGGCATGGCGGGAGAAAAGATCATCATCATCATCATCATATATATATATAAAGAGAGAGAGAGAGAGAGAGAGGGAGAGGGGGGACCAGTCAAGCAGCACATCACGCTGTAATTCTTGGGCTGAGAAATCAACACTTAAAAGCCATAATTTTAAGGAGCGATAAGAATTTTTGAATAAAGGAAAATGGGTAGTGGTGGTGGGTAGGTACCGCCAGCGAGTAGAGAGGGCTCTTAATTGTAGATTTTATAGTATGCAAATTTGTGGGAAATGTGTGGTCTGTTATAGTCTATTTTATGTGCATTGGTGATTGTAGCTATATATTAACATGGTGTTTATTATGGATTTAGTAATCTAATAATCTTGACATACACAAAACAATACACACATACAGAGACGGTCTGGCACCTACACACTCCTATACGCATGCAAATGGATAGAAATGTGCATGTGTGTGTGTGTGTGTGTGTGTGTGTGCTGTGTTCTAGTTTTATATAAATGCCAATCCTAGAATCATCCCTCTGTTGGATCTATAACTTGCATTGTACCATGAACCTATGTGTGCATATGTACAGATATATGTATGTATGTGTGTGTGTGTTCATACATATATACATATATATACACACACACAAACACACACAATTTGACTCCACACAATATTCATCTACCAAATTTACTCACACAGCATTCATGAACCCAGAGCTATGCAGAAACCATTTGTCTAAGGTGTCATAGAGTGATATTGAACTTGAAACCTCATGGCTGAGGAGCAAACTTCTCAACTATACAGCAGTGCCTATATATATATATATATATATATAT
>NC_068985.1:1220138-1233676 GCF_001194135.2 Octopus bimaculoides | reverse complement strand
ATATATATATATATATATATATATATATATATATATATAAATTAAGTGTACATACAATAATGCATTCTTTTATTCTTTTACTTGTTTCAGTCATTTGATTGAGGCCATGCTGGAGCACCGCCTTTATATGAACAAATTCTCCCCAGGACTCATTCTTTGTTAACCTAGTACTTATTCTATCGGTGTCTTTTGCCAAACCACTAATTTATGGAAACATAAACGCACCAACATCAGTAGTCAAGTGATGGTGGGGTGGCGGACAAACACAGCCACACAAACATATACATATATATATACATATATATACAGACAACGGTCTTCTTTCAGTTTCCATCTACCAAATCCACTCACAAAACTTTGGTTGGCTTGGGGTTATAGTAGAAGACAATTGCCCAAGGTTCCATATAGTACGACTGAACCCAGAACCATGTGGTCTGGAAGCAAGTTTCTTACCACACAGCTACGCCTGAATATATAAAACAAATATTGTTTTTGAAATAATATGTATTCTGTGTGGATTTGTCGGATGTCAATGTGACTGTTTTGCTTTCATGTTTATTTCCTGTGAGATTTTCTTATTGCTGCTGCTGTTTAACTTTTGAAAATGTATACAATCAACTGGACACTGCATTATCCTTATTCAAAAGGAGTAGAAAGAAGCCACCAAATAGAAGTGGAAACAGTCATGTAAAAAAAAGAAGTCATAAAAGGATTGCTAACGATTTTAAACTTCATGATTTACAAAAGTTTGATGTTGGAGAATAATTTAACCAATTTTCAGAAATATCTTTAAATCTTGCAAGCTCTACAGTGAAAGCAGCACATAAATGTAAAGACAGCCTTAAACCAGTTTTTCAAGCAGTTATTTCATGAAATGCCTAAGCATTGTTATCCATAAGTTTAATCCAACACTTATATGGAATGGCTCCTGAGTGTGTGGCTTGACAACTAGACCAAAGATTCGTATTTATTCAATAATGTATTTATCTTGATACGGTTCTGTGCATACTGTAAAGTACTCAATTGAAAACAGTCATTTTCATGCATGGAAGTACACTATTTCTTCAAAGTAGAATCATGGAAACACTTCTCATTTCATAACATGAAAACCAATGGAAGGGTACAGTTCTATATGGCGTAGTGGTTAAAAGCGTGGGCTACTAACCCCAAGATTCTGAGTTTGATTCCAAGCAGTGACCTGAATAATAATAATAATAATAATAATAATAGTAATAATAATAATAATAATAATAATAACAAGAATAATAATAACAATAATAATAATAATAATAATAATAATAATAATAATAATAATAATAATAACATCGAAAAATGCCGTAGGAATGAGAACCCAGGTTCGAAATTTCCCCCAGGACACCTGATGAAGGCTGGAGGGTATATCAGCCGAAACGTGTTAACAACAAACAAGATGAGGACAAATATCCATCAAATGTAAATGATGTAAATAATGTATCAATGGAAGAGGTTTCACATTACTGAATTCTATGTTGTGGAAAAGTCTTCAAGAACACAACTCTTCTATAATATGGAGGTTTGCTGTATATGCATGCACATGCACACACACACACACATGTTTGTGTGCATGTGTATGTGTTCACATGTGTGAAAATGTGTGTATGTGTATACAGACATACACATTTTGGTTTTTGTACAAGTTTGGCCTTACAATTTCCCTCTTATTTCCCTTCCATTCTATCATATTATTCACCATTCTTCGTGACTCCCACACATTTATTTCCTTCAGCCTTCACATTCGCTACATCTCATGTTTTCTCCATTTTCTTCCACACTTCACCCTTCCTTCAAATAGCCACTACCCTACTCCATTAGACTTTATTCAAACATTCTCATTAATGTCAATTAGGGGCAAGATTTTTCAACAAATTTATAGAGAGATTCAGCAAAACATTGGCTACACTTACAAGCAATGAAATGGTGTCTCTATTTTGCTTTTTGGATTTTTATTGAAAACATGGAAGATACAAGAGATTCTGGTGAAGGATTTTTACATTAATTTTTTTGTTTTATTTTTCATCTTCAAATTGATTCTCATGTTTCTTTACCATATTTTTTCTACTTTAGCTTACTGTTCTGTTGTTTTTTTTAAAATTATTTTGTGTATTTATTTCTATTTATTTATTATTAAATTTTTGTTTTCATTTAATTCTTGTGACAATAAAAACTCATAGATCCCTCCACTATCTCTCCTAAAATAGAATAAGGAAATAAATAAATAAATAAATAATTGTAATAATGATGACGACGACGACAATGGCAGTGTCAATGGCGACAACGACGTTGACGACTATGATAATAATAATAATAATAATAATAATAATAATGATAATGATAATGATAATAATAATGATGATAATAATAATAATTGCATGATAATGTGTGTGATAATAAATAAACTAAACAGAAAGATATACCAAAAAGTTTTGCAACGTATATTTTATGTTCTGATCAAGGAAATATTGACTGTAAATATCAAAGCAGAATTGATCTAAACCAGGATCTTCATCAATGTTAATGCAAGTGTGTATATGTGTGCATGTGTGTCTATATGTATGTATTGTATTTATGTGTTCACGTGTATGCCTGTGCAAACATGCGCATATATATATATATATCTCGTATGCATACGTGTACACATGCGCCCATTCACATATATATATGTGTGTGTGGTGTTTATATTTATATATATATATATATATGTATGTACATGTCTGTTTATTTTTATACATAAATAAACATAGCTGCATGGACATACCTTCCCATCCATCCACTCCCATACAATATCAGGAATATATAGAAGGAGTCAGCGTCTAAACCAACAGCTTCTGAATATTCATGAAGTTATTATCATCCACTGAATGTACTGGCAAGAGAGGGAGGTTTTATTTTTATAACTTTTTGTTGCTTTATCTTTGCTTTTTTATATTTCTTTTATCATTTCAGTGGTTGTGTTTTTTTTTCATTTATTTATTATTTTCATTTATTTATTTCACATAAGTGTGTGTGTTTATAACTTTTCTGTGTATATGTATTCCAATCACGAAACAGAATGGATGCATCATTTCTTAGCAGCTTTTCTGTTTTTACCAAATATAGGTAAAAGATTGAACTTATTGACTCATTAAAATAGATTGATCATTGCTGTGTTGAAGAGAAAAAAAACAAACATAACGTTGCTTTGACTTCTAAAGAATCTAAGAGCACTTACCATTATTTTGTTGTGGGTTTTAATGCCTCACTTATTGACAGAGTCGTGTGTTTCAGTGTTTTCCCTGGTAGTTTAGTTACTTTCAAATGGATGAATAAGGATAAGAGCCGTTTTATTATAATAAAGCAGAGTGACTAACAGACAGATTGAGCATATCATGGATGAGTGAGGCTGACTTATATAATGTAGGGATGGAGTTCATCTAATTCACATGAAGGATATTTCATAGCATGAACCAATTGCTTTCCCTCACTGATAACATTCAATCACAAATATTCCTTTAATAATCCATGACAATTTTCACATGTCCAGACACAAACACACACACACACACGTACACACACACACACACACACACACACACACACACACCATTTTACCAATATTCTATCATATTTCCTACTGCTTTAAAACAGCAGCTGACATTTTACAAGCTCCTAGATCGCCGCCGTCATCGTCATCATCATCATTTAACATCAGTCTTCAACACTGTCATATGTTGGATGGTTTGAAAGGAGCCGGCAATGCCAGGAACCACACTAGAGGTGAAGTTCATCTAATCCACATGAAGGTTATTTCACAGCATGAACTTATTGCTTACCCTCTACTCACTGATAATATTCAATCACAAATATTCCCTGTTTTGGTTCCTACTTCTCAATGCCATTCCTAACACCAACCACTTTACATGGTAGAGTGTACTGAATACTTTCTATGTGGCACCAGCACTAGTCTTAGTTTATTATTCTACAGAGTGAATGCACTGCATATTTATATCTTCTACATTTCAATAAAATAAATGATACTCTACTGATTGGCAAATCTTCTTTCATTTATGCTCTGAAATTACACATCCACTTATTGTCAGCCTATATCTTCATGCTCTGCTCTTCTGAATGTGCTCTTTGCCACCCCATGCAAATAAAGTCTCTAAATGTGCCAAACTTTCTTCTTTTGGTAGTAAAGATTGTTTGCCAGCATAACATGGCAGTCCTGGTTTAGGATGAATGTTGCTGTAATTTAGCCCCAGGAGACATCGTCTCCAGCTGGCTATACGACACGATCTGTGTCCTTATATTTTAGAACAAGGGAATCTAGCACCCCCACTCAGCTCAAAACAATATCTGTGTATCGGGATTTCCAGGTTATTTCCCTTCATCAGCACAGAATAATTGTTCAGCTAGAAATGGCACTGCCAGTTTGGCAATTATTCTGTGCTGATGAAGGGAAATAACCTAGAAATCACAATATAAGGACACAGATTGTGTCGTATAGCCAGCTGGAGACGATGTCTCCTGGGGCTAAATTACAGCAACATTCGTCCCAAACCAGGACTGCCATGTTACGTTGGCAGACAATCTTTACTCCAAAGTACTGTTACTGAATATCTCTCGTGACATTTAAAAATAGTGATTTTTCTAATTTCTTTTCTTATTTCTAACTTTATCAGCTCCCACTTTGTTGCACGAGCCACAACCTCACAATCCTTCCTCTCCATAACTGAAATTCTCTAGAATTCCCTCACTTCTTTTCCGTCGACTAAAATTCAGCTTTTCAAAAAGCTGTAGTTGTTACCTGAACATAATACTTTGGTCTGATTATGTTAGAAAACTCACTGAGATTGATACAGCTTCTTCAGCCCTAATATATGCAATATAAAATTTAAAGAGCAACGATATAGCATTGTATTTACTGTAGTTGAAACAAGATTTTAATTGCTGCTTTGAATTTAACTTCTTTCCATGGATCTTAAGATTTTATTACGCTTGTATTAATTTTGTATTTGATTTTATATTACATTTTTTGGACCGATACCATCATTAGGTATAATTTTCTGTTTGCTATATTTCAAATGGTGAACATAACAAAGGAGCATCTAACAAGATGCAAATACAAAGTGGAAAAGGTATCTGAGGATATGTTTGGTAGTTCTTGCATCCCAGAGGCATCTCAGCTGGAATGACTTGTGGGATTTCCAACAACATTCTACACAGAAGTAGGCAGCATATCATGGCCAAGAACAGCCATACGATATGGAGCATGAAAATAAAGTCTCCTGAGGTAGGGTGGCCGGAGGCTGGATATCCATTTTTCATTCCACTTTGATTTTGATTGAACTCGCCTTGCCATTTGAAAGTAGAATAGATGAAGCACATGTGTTCAAGACTGGAAAATACTCCAGTTTGGCCAATAACCAGAGGAAAGCCAACTTCCAGATCAAGGTTCTGACTATAGAGCTTGGAACCAGAGGCTTAGCAGGCAAATCTGCTCGCAGTCTAATGAAACAACTCTCGGTCTCTGGGATGGACAGGATCAAGTCTCTAAAGGCAATATCAGAGACAGTGGAGAGATGTTCCAGGTGGATCTGGTCAAGGAGCAGCAAAAATGACCACCAAACCATTTCAAGGCAATAATTTTGTATTTTAATGTTAAGGGAAGTAACTCCGGGTGAGTCATTGTGGTGGAGTTAGCTTTTCCCTGTGACCATGACAACCAACATTATTTCCCCTTCGAGTTTGAGTCTGAAAGCTGAGTCAATGGTGAGGAGTAACAACTAGATGAAATTTCCAAGGGGTTTAAATGCAGAAGCCTCTGATATCCAAGTGGCTAAAAAGTGTCAGCAGAAGGGCACCCAGGGGTCAGGACCTGGGTGTGGCCTGGTGTAAGAAGTTCAGGGCTGAAACACTTGTTTCAGTGGGTCTCTTCTTTGAAGACCTCCTTCTCTTCAGCTGTCTTGAGAATTCCAAAGAGCATCAGTTTCAACAGAAATGATAATGTCCACTAAAAAGAGAACTTATTGTTCTGTGATTCTCAGTACAAGAGCAATGATGTGTTGAGGAAAAATAATTTGATAATAATATTTTTGTTTTCTAGAATAAAGCCGTGTGTCCAATAGAAATACCCCTTGTTAAGTTAAATTTACAATATTTTATTGAATGGTTATTTAGTACCAAGATATCGATATTTCATTTGCTACTTTCCTTTCTCAAATTCCTTTTATCTTTCTGTTAATTTCTACTAACTTCACTCAATGACTTCTGCTTGTTTCAAAGGTTCTCTGGTTTTTAGTTACTTAACACAAAAAAATGAGATTAAATGTGAAGTAAAATAAAGCCAGTGTTTTGCGGATGTATTTAAGTTGTTCTATTTCTAAACCTTTAACTGAGACAAAAATGATTTGCCTTGTTGTCTTTAATATTGTGGTTATTGTTGTTGCTGCTATTAAGCTGCCTTCAGATCTTGTCAGATAGAATTAAAAAACTGACCCTAGGTCAGTTACAACAACAAGAGTTCCAGTTGGTCCAATCAGCACAACAACCTGCTCTTGAAATTAACGTGCAAGTCATTGAGCACTCCACAGACACGTGTACCCCTAACGTAGTTCACAGGGAGATTCAGCATGACACAGAATGTGAAAAAGTTGGCCCTTTGAATTACAGGTACACCTCATTTTTGCCAGGTGAGTGAACTGGAGCAACGTGAAATAAAGTGTCTTGCTCAAGGACACAACGTGCCACCAGGAATCGAACTCACAACCTTATGATCCTGACCTAATACCCTAACCACTTGGCCATATGCCCTTCAACAGGGAAACAGGGAATTGGACACGTAAGCTCATTCTGTGCATTTCGTGTAGTTTTGTAAATAAGACATAAAGACATTGATTATTGTCTATTTTGAGAAATTTTACTGGTTACTCAACCATCTCAACTCCACACCTTTACATATCAAGTTAATTCACTTCTACAAATGACTATTCAGAGGACACCACAACACTTGATATGCTAATTTAGTGCTGGACAGTTTCACTCCTATCAAATAATTTATCATTCTCTTCAGAGCCATTCAAAAAAAATATTAACACCTTTTTCACCGTTGGCCATTTCCTCTGCACAAAATTTCTCTCTAATATGTGATCATCCATTTGAAGGTAAGTAATAATTAATGTCAATAAAACCTTTTCATTAGATAGAATCAACTTATTTTATATTTAATAATGATCTTCGTCTGACTCAATCAGTCTCTAAACTCCATTTCCATACATAATTTACTATAAATATGAGAAATTCACAGATCAGGAATTCTCCTGATGTTACACACAACTTCCATCGATGCTAGGCTGGTGAAAAACTTGCAGGTTTCCACCACTCTTAATTTAGATTAGAAATCAGAATTACAAAACATCATCATCATCATCGTCATCGCCATCGTCATCGTTGTTGTTGTTGTTGTTATTGACAGTAGTGGCCATATCATTATCATCATCATCAGCAACAGCAGCAACAATGAAAGGAAACAACAGAAGCAACAGTCACTGCGGCATTTTCCTATGATTTTGCCTCACAATTACTCGCTGATGTTCGTCGATGCTGCATCAAAGAAACCAAAGAACAAAAGGCCAAAGAAAATAAATGCACTCAATTCCAGAGCTGAAAACACCTCTGAAACGGGGTTGTGGGGGATGCCATGTTGAAAACGGTAGACGAGTAGGGGCCGAAACCGAACGTGGTTCCTCCTGATGATGTCCTTAGCCACTGGATCCTATAAAGGAGCTGTTGAGGTAGCAACCCACGAAACTTGGTTGGAATTCCTGTTCTGTTGGTGCCATGTTATCAGTGAGGCCCAACTACGTTGAAATATAAGCCCACAATTTATGCTTCTGTTCTGGATACTCACCACTCGACATCCATTTCCTTTCTGTTCACCAAAGTCCACTTGTGTTCCTTAACGAAATCATTAGGAACAATTGTCTTTCTTTATGACACAGAAGATTGGTTCTAACGAAGCATTTACAACACAGACCTCTGCGAGAATGGTAAGTCTCTGTTGCAACAGAGTCTGTAATTGCTGTTTAGCTTAAGAACAGCTTTAACTGGGAAGATCTTTGATCAAAGACATTCTGACTGTGACCATCCTGTCTTTTTAGTGAGGGATAATTGGCACTCTATTGGTTCTGATGATCAGTTGACCACGAAATTAATGTGTAAGCGGCTGAGTGCTCCACAGACACAGAGAGACTCAGCATGACAAAATGTGACAAGGCTGGCCCCTTTTAATTACAGGTACAGCTCATTTTTGCCAGGTGAGTGGACTGGAGCTATGTAAAATAAAGTGTCTTGCTCAAGGGCATAGTATACTGCTAGGAATCAAACTGACAATCTTTCGATTATGAACCAGCTACCTTAAACACCCAGCCATGCACCTTCTTCACTGATGATGGGGTGAAGATGTCTAGATAAGACAACATTATCGAATGACTCTTTTCTTTTTTGAAACGACATGATGTGGCTTTTCAGATGGAAAGGGAGTTTTATTGTTCATTGTATAACAGTTTGAGCAACCAAAGAGAATCACTTCCACAAGCCAAAAACAGTCAGTAATTTATGGAGATCAGCAGAACGGGTCAAACTAGTTGAAGGAAAATTAAGAGGACATGATGATGGTTCAGTAGTGAAGGATATTAATTATTGAAAGTGTTCCTGGATGTAGACAAGAATACAAATGAAGGGTGTTCCTTTCCCAAATGAATTAGTTGTATTCTAAATGTAAGACAATCTTTCAATGGTGTCATCAATGATATTTCTCCACAGTTCAAATATTTGTTGCTAACTGTGAAGAGGCCTCAGTTCCAACCGTTTTATTCTATCCTTGTTTAAGTCTTTAGCCTTCAGCTTACTCTGTCCTATGTAATGATTATTCATTTACACTGTTTTGAAATAATTATGTATTATCTCATAGTTTTGAGATTTCAATGATGTAATGGTTTATGTTTTAGAATGGCATTGCAGGGTAGGTGTGAAAGGCTGGATTTCACTAGTTTGAACATAACACAGGTAGAATATTTAGGTCTGATGTGGCTGCTTTAAATGCTAAAGGGTTGAGGAATGATATATCTAGGACTGCACTATCCAATGTTCCTTTTCCTTTTAAATTGGTAGGTGTGAATTAAGTCTGGTCTGGCTACTGTTTCTAGCAGTTCAAATGACCACATGCAGGCTTGTATCATTTATTTTCTTTTGTATGTGTTTAATTTGTTTCCACGTCACTAATGTTAATAGGTATATGTTATTTCCAAAGAGGCTGGCCATTTATCTGAGTGAAATGATTATTGTTGTGGATGATGCTGGAGTTGTTGAACCCTGCTTTTAACTGAGCGAACCCAATTACTAAACTACTTAGCAGCTGTCGGTTATTTGCCACAATAACTGTGTTGCTTTAGATTTTCTTTTTTTATAGACTAACAAGAGAAGGAGAAGTTGTAGTAGTAGTAGTAGTAGTGATTTTCTCATATTCAGGCTCTTTTATCAGACTAGGAAGATTATCGATGTTCAGTTCCAACATGGTAAAATGCCAATGGTGAGGAAATACCTGTGGGTTTATGCCCAGGGAAGGAAGAGTTTAGTAAAGTGTTTAGAGTAGGATTCAATTGTAAGGGACAAAAGGGTTGATGGAAGGATGAGCGCAGGGTAAACTGCATGGGCCTGGGCAGAGGAGGACTTAGTGATCAGAAGCGTTTCTTGAATAATCAGGAGACACACATAAAAAGAAGCAAATAACAAGCTCAAAATAGTCAGAAGTAAAGTGCAAAGTAGCCTTCTGGGGGGAGGGGGAAAGTGCAATAATGAATGACAAGGAGCAGGTCTTTACAATATTTTCTTTAGTATGTCACTGTTCTGTGTTCAGATTCAACAAAAGACAACTTAACATTTTATTGGTTTTAATCTCCCAGTATTAAGCACCAGTAACAAAGTTGTTTGAAGTGTTAATTAGAGTCATACCTAATTGTATCATGATTCTTAGATAATTAATTAGCCAAACAAAGATAAAATGGAAAAAATATCTCCCTACTTATTGGATGGTATTTAACAGAAGTAACAATAACAGTTCCTACCCTTATTTGGCATCGGTTCAGGAACAGGCAGTGCAAGAGCACCTCCCCCCCACTAAAAATGGGGTGGTGGGGTAATGAACATGCTTTGACCATCCTCTTGAAAAACTTCATTGCCAAAATGAATGAGTGTAGAAACATTTTTGGACTGATTTGAAACATTACTTTCCCATTATTGGATGTAACTAATTTGATTGATGCACAAATAGGAATTCTGGACCTGGATTTGCAGCCTTGGAGAAAATTTCATTCCTGCAAATATGCTGATTTGGTACAGAATTTTGAAATCATAGAAGAAACTGAACACAATACATCTAACTTTAACATAAATCGAAAAGAGAGCTTCATTGACGTGGCAGCAATGAGATATAGAAACGGTCCAGATGTCTTTTTTCAGTCATTAGACTGTGGCCATGCTGGGGCACTTCCTTGAAGAAATTTTAGTTGAATGAATCAACTCCAGGATTTATATCTTTATTTTTGTAAGCCGGATACTTATTCTATTAGTCTCTTTTGCTGGACAACTAAGTTACAAAGACATGGTTCTCAAGTGGTGTAGTGGAGGACAAACACAGACACAAACACATGTGTTTGTGCACACACACACACACAGACATACTGTATACATACATACATATATATATATATATTCTTTTATATATGTATGTATGTATATATATTTATATATATATATATGTGTATATATATATATATATATATACACACACACACACACACATATACAATGGGCTTCCATCAGTTTTCGTCTACCAAATCTACTCACAAGGCTTTGGTCTACCTGAGGCTATAGTAGAAAAAACTTGCCCAAGGTGCAACACAGTGGGATTGAACCCAGGTCCATGCAGTTGGGAAGCAAACTTCCTAGCACACAGCCACGCCTATGCCGACAGGAAACAATACATTCATGAAGTTTGATTTTAAGAAAATTTGCACTGGCACCAGTAGTCAATCAGTGTTTGTCCTACTGAGAAACTACTTAGAACTTCTATTAGTCCCTAATGACCAGTGCAACATATGAATAAATGAAAACATGGAAAACAGGCCTTGGAGCTGTCATGCAAACTTATTCTGCATTTATTCACTTGCTTATATATCAATAAACACCATATCATCCAGTGACTTGTTAATCAAAAACGTAATGCTTCAATCATATTCATAATTATAAATATGCATAAATGTGAGCACAATACTGTTAACAAGATCAATATATTTTAGCATTGTCATCAATTTTTCTAGCCTTGGTGATCCACTGGAAACAATAGACATAAATAAGTGATAAATTCAAGTCTTTGCCAGCTTACAAGTATTAACTTCTACATTCAATCTACCACCATAGATATTGGAAGTTTTTCACAAAACTATTGATCTTCTCACACTCTTCTTGATATCTAATGCCAGTGTTGAGCTCTGAGTAATCGACAGCATTTCATGTTACTTCATGCCATCCATCCATCTGGGAAATTAGTTGATCAGCCACCGCTATTGGTCAAATATTAGGAAAACCTTTATAAATGGTGCTAGATGTCAATACTGTCTGTGGTGCCAACTTGAGTTAATGTTTTTCTTGTTGTTTTATTGGGGTTTTTTTTGTCTTTTTTTTTAATTGAGTTGCCGTCTCTTGAAATGTGTCAACTGTCTGTGATGGTTCTGTCACAGACAAATTGCCAAGCATGGTTGTGATATGCATATTTATTCCCAATAGGACTGTAATAAATTAATAGTGTTTTCATGACAATATTATTCAACTCTAATTGATCATCTTTTTATTTAATTGTGCCAACAGAAAATAATAAATGAATGCAGACAGAAAAATAGCAGATCTATGAATTCTTCATATGAATTCTAAGATGGCTAAAGGTGAAAGTTTTAATTGCATGTTATCTCTGAAGTCAGCTTATAATGTAGCTTGCTACCAATAACTGAGAAAATAGTATTTAGCTAGTAGGACAGCCAGTTTATAGTGTAGCCCTCAACATCCTGGTTTTTAATCAGCCCTAGAACTCAGAAGACCTCAAGCTATCAAACGAATATAGCAGAACGTTAACTAACTTTCATCCAGTGTAAATTGGAAGTTACATACGAGAAGAGTCTCTTTCAACTTCTATGAAATTGTAGCCATAAATTTAACATCTGTATAATAGTAATCCTAAATAGTATGTTTTAATTTCTGCTTATGAATATTCCAGTGACTCATCTCCAAGTCTCTGATTCATAGTCAAACAGAGAGTGATATTCCTCACCACATGGAGAGACGTCATATTCAAAAGTATATGCCTAATTCATTTTCTTCTAAATGCAAACTCATTTTAGTTGTCATGAGGATCTGGAATAGTAAGTTACCAGTCAGTTTAGTTGGTTGGTTGGTTGGTAAATTGGAACATATGCTTTAAATTCTAAGAACATTTGCATTGAAGAACTCACAGAACCTTTTTCCTCTTCATTTCTTTTGCCATGTTCTTAATATCTATCAGTGGTCTGCTTCCTTGACTCATTTTTCTTTTTAGCATTTCACAAATATTTTATTCCGTTTAAATATTAATGTAGCCGTGGGATTCCTTACAAGACTACATTTATTACTTAAAGTACATCATTTTATAAATGATATCTCTTTTACATTTTTTCCTCTTTTATGTAAAATAAAGTTATGTAAATTGTTCTAGAAAGTTGGAATAGAAATGTTTGACTACAAGCTTCAGTTTGAGGCTTACAGAGTAATATGCCTTCATTAACTTGGTGTAGCTCACCCTCTCTAATCTTCGATAATGTGATTGCATGATCTACCAGACCATCAGATACTGTTATACATTGCTAGCCATGATGTGCTGTGCATCATTTTCACTTCTGACTGATGCCACCCGGCTGGCTAGGCAAGCAAGCCAACATTCTCTTTGATTGGAAAGCCAGTCTCTATTGTAGGGTCACTCGTTCATAGCTGAGTGGACTGGAGCAATGTGAAATGAAGTGTTTTGTTCAAGAACACAATGCCTGACTCAGACTGGGAATCAAAGCTATGGTCCAGTGACTGTGAGGGAAAAACCCTTATCATTAGGGTATGTGACGAAAACCCCTCAAATTTGCAACAAATTTCAGACCTCAATCATCATCATCGTTTAACGTCCGCTTTCCATGCTAGCATGGGTTGGACGATTTGACTGAGGACTGGTGAAACCGGATGGCAACACCAGGCTCCAGTCTGATTTGGCAGAGTTTCTACAGCTGGATGCCCTTCCTAACGCCAACCACTCAGAGAGTGTAGTGGGTGCTTTTACGTGTCACCCGCACGAAAACGGCCACGCTCGAAATGGTGTCTTTTATGTGCCACCCGCACAAGCCAGTCCAGGGGCACTGGCAACGATCTCGCTCGAAAATCCTACAGGAGCC
>NC_068985.1:1216596-1218820 GCF_001194135.2 Octopus bimaculoides | reverse complement strand
CTCACTAGCCATTCTTCTATCCCAAGTTTCCTCATTGACCACCAGATAAGGGATCGGGGGACCCTGTCAAAGGCTTTCTCCATGTCAACGAAAGCCAGGTACAGAGGTTTATCCTTGGCTAGGTATTTCTCTTGCAACTGTCTCACTAGAAATAAGGCATCGGTAGTGCTTTTACCTGGCACGAACCCAAACTGCATCTCATCTAAATTGATTCGCTCCCTAATTAGTTGGGCTATGACCCTCTCTGTAACTTTCATAACCTGATCTAACAGCTTGATGCCTCTGTAATTATTTGTATCTAAAGCGTCCCCTTTACCTTTGTAGCAGTTGACTATGATGCTGCTACACCAGTCATAGGGTCTTTGAGAAATTTTCCTTGTCATTCCCCTCCACCATCAACCTACATACAAAACTTGCTAAAGGCCAGAAAATACTTCAGATTTGATTAGATACAAGTATTCTAGACTCCCTCCAAAATATTGCCACCCATCTGATTAGTGGGCATTGATTAATCATTGATCTTCTTACAGAAGATGGATTGTTCCCTACCGTTACTCCTTAGAGTATCAGTCACCTGCAGTTCTCTTCCTATAAAAATGTTTTTTTTTGCAGATATTCACTTACACAAGTTCAATTTGTAAATTAAATATATCACCATGACTAGATAGAAAGGTTCTGCAGTGTCAGGGACACTGTCCCTTTCTTATAACTAAATTATTAAAGAAGTCACATAACACAGGAAGCAATCACAGGGTTTGAACTTGTGGCTATCTGGTAAGTACTAAGCATCCTCACCTCTCAATCACCAAAGTTTGCCATTCTTTGCAATGACTTCTAATCCTTGTTATATCCAGTGTATAATAATATTTTCATGTTTATATGAATGCACGTATGTAAACAGAGTTTATTCTACACTGAAATTATTATTACATGATGAAGGCTGCAAAACAGCCATAATCCCAAGGATGTCAAGTGGTTAAATAAATATATTTACCTCTCATACCTCCTGACTTTTTATGGCCTATAAGCATATAAATGTGTGTGTATGTGTGTGTATTCATATATATGAAGAAGCACAATGCATCGTTCTTTATTACTTTGATATAATCATGTCGTTCCAGTCTTCAAAAAGGGAAGCAAATCTCTTGCAGTGAACTACCATCCAATTTCACTCACTTCTCATGTCATTAAAGTATTTGAGAGGGTGGTGAGATAGCGAATAACTCACTTCCTCAAAGACAACAATCTGCTGAACCCCAAACCAGCATGGTTTCCGTGATGGCAGGGACTGCCTGTTGCAGCTTCTGTTCCATTTTGACGACATCTTAAAAGCGTTGGGAGAAGGCTCCAACACTGACGTCATATACGTTGATCTCAGTAAAGCATTTGACAGAGGAGACCACAAAATCCTGCTGAAGGAACCGTCCAACGTTGGAGTCGGTGGAAAGCTGCTGCAGTGGATAAAGTGATTCCAGACAAACAGAACCCAACGTTTTGTGTTTGAAGGAATACAATCCAGCTCAGCCAAAGTCACTACTAGTATCCCACAAGGTACTGTGTTGGGCCCACTCCTCTTCATTATTTACATCAACGACATCGTAGATGTCATCAAACATTCTACATTGAAAATTTTTGCAGACGATTCCAAACTCCAGAAAGCCATAAACGGCATGGGAGACCGAACATGCTTTCAGTCAGATCTGTTTGCTATTGTCCAATGGGCGGTAAAAGAACAATATGCTTTTAAATGAAGATAAGTTTGATTTGATCCACTTTGGAAAAGAAAAAACTCTGAAATTACCATATGCTCTTGGAGTAATTATTGATAACAATCTAAGATGGAGTTCCCACATAAGCAGCAAGGCTGAGTTGGCACACAAGATGTGCTCCTGGATTCTGAGAACTTTCTGGTCTAGAGATGCCTATACCATCATCCTTCTCTACTCTACTTTTGCCCAACCCCACCTTGAGTACTGTTGCCCACTATGGTCCCCCCATATGAAGCAACTCATTATGAAAGTAGAAGCACTCCAGAGGTCAATAACAAGAAAGATAGACAGCATGAAAGGCACTGATTATTTGGATCAACTAAAAAACCTCAATCTCTACTCTCTCCAATGCTGCCAGGAGCGCTACATCATTTGTATGATGTGGAAAATATTCCATCAATATTGCACAAATGATGTTAGCATCAATTTTAAAATCCATCCAAGACTTGCCTCCG
>NC_068985.1:1212724-1216288 GCF_001194135.2 Octopus bimaculoides | reverse complement strand
ATATATATATATATATATATATATATACGATAATAATAATATTTGTCTCTTATAGAAACAAAAGGGTTTATAGGACTGCAAAAGAAGTGCTCAAATCTAAATGAGACGAAGATAAAGAAGCATTTGGTTATAGAACAGACATTAAATTTGGGTCAACGACTTTACATGCAACAGCAACCCTCAGACATTTAATCATTCATGGTTGTTGTAGACCATGGTGTTTTTTATATATATGATTAAATATTTGAGGGTTGGTGTTGTATGTAAAGTCATTGACCCAAAATTAATGTTTATTCTATAACCAACGCTTCTTTATATATATATATATATATATCAGAAATTATGATAAACACATGTTTATATCATTTGTTTCTACATACATTTCAGCCTTGTGGCATCTGGAACTCTGCACTGGACGTTGCAAGAACAAATGGATAGTTAACCACAACGGATCATCTGCGAACACTCATTGTAACATAATGCAATAAAGTATTCCTCATTGATCCATTGTTACGTATCCAATTGCTCTTGGTTTATTCCATGCAGAGTTCCAGACAACCCCAATGGGGAAACATACGTAGGGAACACAGTCTATAAACTTGCGTTTATCATAATTTCTCCTACATTTGCTCTGTATATCCTAACTAGGAATGCTACTCAGTGTAGTTCTTGCTTAACCACTGGAAGCAGACTGGACAATGATATTCTATGTAGAACTCTAAACTTTACAGTAGCAGTCATACGTCTACTTGGACACACAACATACACTATGTATTTTGTCATCATCATCACCACCATCATCATCATCATCATCATCATTCAACATCCGTTTTACATGCTTGCATGGTACATATATATGTGTGTATTTGTATGCGTATTTACACACACACACACATATAGTGTCCAACCCATGCCAACAAGAACAATGGATGTTAAATGATGATACACACACACATTGGCAAGAGACAATAAATGGGAACACACACCTGAGAGGTAAAAATGATATCTTGAATAGATTTTCATTTCTTTTATCATCATTTAATTTGACAATTGCTTGAAACTGTTTTTCCCATCAAATCAGTTTGTCTGACTTTATCTTCTCCAGCGAAATATATGTTTGTTTATAGAACTTCTCAAAACCTTCGGCATTTTATTATTATCTCCCCCATATCTTATCACAAAGAAAAGACAAAACTAACCAATATGCAATGATATTCTCTCACCCAACTTTTCAAAATTATTGAAAAAACCTTCAAATTTTAGTTTGCTGCTCATTGTTCTTTCCACAATAATACAACAATCAGAAGAAATTTGAAGACACAAATGGAAAATAATATCATTTCTTGAGCTCTTTCTTTCAGTTTTTTAAACAAGGATTGTGAAGGGACTATTATTCTCAGTAGACAAAGAAACTTCCAAATACACCAGAAGGTAAAAACAAACCAACAGACTTCTAATGTCTCCTTCAACCGAACACAGATGTTATCTCTCCTACTATTCTGAATCATCTTAAATAAAAATCAAGTAGCTTTTATCATTGCTACAATCCCTCATATTTTTTACGAAATTATTTTTTTATGTCTTTGGTCCAATGGAATTTTGCCAGCAATAAATAAAACTAAAAATGAAGGACAGTATTTGTATATATTAATCATAACATTCATTTTTTTATCTATACTGTTATTCAGGGTTTTGTTCTTCTTATTTAAATTTTCCCAATCTTTTGTAAAACCCATGAAATGTTTAAGACGGGGAAAGTAAGGCTCTTGTCTGTCTAGAGATATTTGAATCTATCATGAATGCCTAATCAAATTATTTACTCACTTGGCTGGCTTATTTACCATTTTACTATTATTATTATCATTATTATTATTATTATTATTATTATAATTATTTTTTTGTATAGTTTTCTTGGTCTGTGATTTTTTTCTTCTTTATTTTAGAATCTTTTGTTTTTCTCTCTTTTTTTTTTTGGCAACTTTAAAGATTAGGAATGAATATACTTGCTGTCTAGATTATTTGGCCAAAGATCTAAAAGATTGAGTTATTTACTTGGAATCATGTTTGCACAATAACCATTAGTGATACTTTGTGTAATCAATACCACAATTTGGTAATAGAGTCACCATTCTCTGGTTAAGCACGAGACTAATATTTTCACCTGGTTGTTATTTAGTCTGTTGTTCGAACTAGTGTTTGCCAGTTTGTATTGTCAATTCAATTGTATTTTATATTTCAATCTACAAGTTGAATAATGTATCCTAGCAAACAGAAACTCTATGTTGTAGCTTACTTCTCTGATGACATCAAATATTATCAAAAAGTAGTGCATACCTAAACTTAAACGTTTTTAATATTTGAGAAAGACAACTTAACAAAGAGTAACCAGATGATACTTTGTAGAATTAGAAATAACTTTAACAATATATCGACCACAATCATCAAATATTTTCTGTTTGATTTTCCCAAACATTTAACTTTATCTTTTGTGTGGTGCACACACTGTCTAAATTAATCTAGCTTGACTAGAGTTAAAACTAGAAAAATAAGTGCTTAAGAGCACTAAAAATTTTCTCATTTTACATTTATAACTTCATTTTCATGGACTCTCACAAACATAGATTTGCACATACACTGATCTATACCTATCATTCTATCTATCTGCCTATCCATCTATCTATCTATCTATCTATCTATCTATCTATCTATCTATCTACCTACCTATCTATCTACCTATCTATCTATCTATCTACCTATCTATCTATCTATCTACCTATCTATCTATCTATCTATCTATCTATCTATCTATCATTCTCTCTCTCTCTCTTTATGTACACATACACACACACACACACACACATATATATGTGAGTGTGTATGTATACAGAGAGAACAGAGAGAGAGAGAGCAAGAGAGAGGTGGGGAGAGAGAGCTGTGTAAGGATCCATAAATGAGAAAAAAAACTGGCACTGGTTTATTTGTCAAGAGACTGGCTCTATCAATATTTATACAATATGGTGTAATAGATCCATTCCAATCAATTGACTTTTGCACAGAAACTGGAATGGGACACATTCTGACCCCCCCCCCCACTTGCCAAAAACTGTCACTGTACTCTTCGTACCGGTTCTTCTGAGGAGTGCAGCAGATGAGGTTTCCCTTAACTAGTATGTGCAAAATTCTTTGGTAAAATTGGGCATTGTATACATACATATGTACTTGCACACAGAGATATGTATATACATGTGTGTGTGTGTGCGTGTGTGTGTGTATATATATATATATATATATATATATATATATAGGCATAGGAGTGGCTGTGTGGTATGTAGCTTGCTTACGAACCACATGGTTCCAGGTTCAGTCCCACTGCATGGCACCTTGGGCAAGTGTCTTCTACTATAGCCTCAGGCTGACCAAAGCCTTGTGAGTGGATTTGGTAGACGGAAACTGAAAGAAGCCTGTCGTATATATGTATATATGTATATGTGTATATGTTTGTGTGTCTGTGTTTGTCCCCCCAGCATTGCTTGATAACTGATGCTGGTATGTTTACATCCCTGT
>NC_068985.1:1195702-1200702 GCF_001194135.2 Octopus bimaculoides | reverse complement strand
TGGTGTATTTTATGTGCCACATGCACAGGAGCCAGTCCAGCTGCACTGGCAACGATCTCGCTAGAATGTCTTTTCACGTGCCACCAGCACAAGTGCCAGGGAGGCGACACTGGTAACGGTCACGCTCATAAATGTTGAATGATGAGAATGAGTGCTTGACAGAGCACTAGTGGATAAAAATTTCTTTATTTATGTATTAAGGCTACTATTGGTTTCATATTAAGAAAAATAACTTAATATCTTAACAATTTTTCACATATATATATATTTTCCATACATATGTGTGTGGGTGTGTGTATGTGTGTGTAAAGAGAGAGAGAGAGAAAGATAGAATGATACATGTATGTATATACATATACACATGCATACATTCACACACACACACACACACACATATATATGTGTGTGTATGCAGGTATATATATGAATATATACATATGAGAGTATGAGTAAGTTCAGACTTTCCACTCATCTTTACATGAGTTTGCCATTTGTTGATCAATACACTGGAAGACTCTATTACCTGAGCAGGAAGCAGGTGGGGAATGGTATCAGAAAGGACAGAGAAAAAAGAACTCTACCCTGATGTAATCTCATTTGACCCATACAAACATTGAAATGTAAGCACCTAAGCAATCATGATAAAAATTATGGAGGTCACGATGACAACATGATGGTGTATGCATTATATATATATATATATATATATATATATATATATATGAAGAGAGAGAGCAGAGGTGGATGCTCAGAGAGTGTTACCACAAGAATAAGAATAGCCTGGGCAAAGTTTAGAAAGCTTCTACCCCTACTGGTGAGAAAGGGCCTCTCACTCGGTGTGAAAGGTAGACTGTATGATGCATGTGTGCAAACTGCCATGCTTTACATGGGCCATGACGGCAGAGGACATGCATAGGCTCGAAATAAATGAAGCTAGCATGATCCACTGGATGTGTAATGTCAGTGTGCACACATGACAGATTGTAAGGACCCTGAGAGAAATGTCGGACATAAGAAGCATCAGATGTGGTGGGCAAGAGAGATGTTTGCGCTGGTATGGTCATGTACTACGGATGGATGAGAAGAGCTGTGTGAAGAAGTGCCACTCCCAAACATTTGAAGGAATCCGGGGTAGAGGTAGACCCAGAAAGACATAGGATGAGGTGGTGAAGCATGACCTTTGAACGTTGGGCCTCACAGAGGCAATGGCAAAAGACTGAGAGCTCTGGAGATATACTGTGACTGAGAAGACCTGGCAAATAAAGTGAGTTCACAGCTGTAACCTACACCAGTTTTGCATAACCAGCCCCAGCCCATTCAAAAGTACCTTGGATCGTAGGGCAACCTGCTGTGCTTGGAGAGACCTATTGAGTCAAGTACATCAACATCAAAATGAAAACTAATTGGAAATTGTAGTTGTGATACCTGTGCTGATGGCACATAAAAAGCACCTACCAATCATGACCATTTCCAGACTCCTCTGGCACCTGTGCTAGTGGCACATAAAAAGCACCCACTACACTCACAGAGTGGTTGGTGTTAGGGAGGGCATCCAGCTGTAGAAACACTGTCAGGTCAGACTGGAGCCTGGTGCAGCCTCCTGGCTTCCCAGACCCCAGTCGAACCATCCAACCCATGCCAGCATGGAAAACGGACGTTAAACGATGATGATGATGATGATGATGATGAGAGAGAAAGAGAGATGGACAACAGACAGATAGATAGACAGATATAGATATGTCTGTCTTAAGATCATAACAGTCGACCATGGAAACAAATGCCCTGGGGCCTCTAGTGTGTATTTATTGACAGCAAGTTAGACCATGCATAGATCACCATTGGGCCTCTAGACTTATGAATCTCCTAGATAAGTACCCGTTTACCCATGTTTTAAGACAGCACAATATATATATATATATATATATATATATATATACACACACAAACATATGTATATACACTCACACACACACTCTTATCCATACATGTCTGTATTACTAAATATGTATGTGTGTCTGTGCGTCCATCTGTGAGTGTGTCTGTGTGTAGGAAGAAATCAGTGCAGAGAAACTGAAGCAACACTCCGTAATCCTGTTCCAGTTGAAAGAGTAAAATCAGGTAAAAATGTCACTTTCCACAGAAGCTCGTGTGTCATGATTCGCCTGAGGCAGGTATATGGATAATATTACTCTATTAAGTTCTTCACTTCATTGCAAGAAGTCTTCAGTTAGCTCCCACACAAAATTAGTTTTTCTTTCAGTCAAATCTAAATGTCAAAAGTCAGATTATTAGTGGATAAAAGCAGAAACAGAGTTGAAGGGGAAGAAAATAATAAATAAATAAGAAATAACAGAGAGAAAAATATCTTGAGGAATAAAACATATTAAAGATTTACATAGCAATAAATACAAAATTTTGCCTTGAGCAAATTGCAATTATTAGGTAACTATATATATATATATATATATATATATATATATATATATATATATGCTGATGTGTGTGTGTGTGTATTTGTAAATATATAAATGCTTGGAAATAAGCACAAAGAGAAACATGCACATTTGTTTGTAACTATGTATATGTATTTGTAAACATGTACGTGTGTGCACATATATACACACACACACACACACACACACACACACACACACACACACACACACATATATATATGTATATGCATACATGTGCACACACATACATATATCTATACACATGCATACACACGTGTGTATAATGCGCTGAAGAAGGAGCCTTTGACACTGCATTGGCAGGATGGGAATCCTTTATTTATTCAGTTAACTTATAGCATTGCTTTACATGTGCCCCTCTCTCTGTGTGCATGCATGCATATGCACACAGTCATACATGTTTGTGCACATGATCAGCTGTGGTACATAGGTCAAAAAAGCAGAAAGTACTCAATACATTAAATGAAAGTAATATTGTTTCCATAACAATTATGAATAGGAAAAGGCATAGCTGTTTGGTAAGAAGTTTGTTTCCCAACCACATGGTTCTGTATTCAGTCCCACTACATGGCACCTTCGGTAAGTGTCTTCTACTACAGCCTTAAACCAACCATTGGCCTTGTAAGTGGATTTGGTAAATAGAAAGTGAAAGAAGCCCTACATATACATATATGTGTGTATATATATATATATATATATATATATATATATATAAACTTTTTCACTTCATGAGCATTAAACTAATATGTCTCTTTGTCGTCTACACCACCTGTTTTTGTCTTTTGTTTTTTGTGAATTCTCCCTATAGATATATACATACATACATGTGTGTGTGTATATATTATATATATATATATATACATATACATATATATACATATATATATATATATGTATTATATATATATATATATATATACATATACATATATATACATATATATATATATAAACATATATATACATACATATAGGCGCAGGAGTGGCTGTGTGGTAAGTAGCTTGCTTACCAACCACATGGTTCCGGGTTCATTCCCACTGTGTGGCACCTTGGGCAAGTGTCTTCTACTATAGCCTCGGGCCGACCAAAGCCTTGAGAGTGGATTTGGTAGACGGAAACTGAAAGAAGCCTGTCGTATATGTGTACATATATATGTATGTCTGTGTTTGTGTGTCTGTGTTTGTCCCCACCCAACATCGCTTGACAACCGATGGTGGTGTGTTTACATCCCCGTAACTGAACGGTTCGGCAAAAAAGACTGATAGAATAAGTACTAGGCATCCAAAGAATAAGTCCTGGGGTCGATTTACTCGACTAAAGGCGGTGCTCCAGCATGGCCACAGTCAAATGACTGAAGCAAGTAAAAGAAAGAAATAAAGATATATATACATACATATATATATACATACCTATATGTAATAATACAAATAATATGTGAGTATATGCATATATACGTATATTTATGTACATACGTACATCTACAAGTATATATAGATGCATATCTGGGTACTGGACGTCACAAAGAAACGTGGACAAAATGAAAAACAAGAACATAAACAAAGCACGGAAAACAAACATTTTTCGTACAACGGTAGGAACACAGAGGAAAACAGACAGGCCACATAGAGAACATTTCCTTCATCAGCTGCCCCTATTCTAAACTAAGCGTTTCGAAGAGTTAGGGCAGGACGCATTGTTAGAATAGCTCTTCCCACAAAGTAAATTAAATAAGATTTGTGATGCGGAGGAATGAAGTGGCAAACAGAAAACACAACAGGGAAAACGAACCAGTGAAAACAAATATGGAGGGCTGTTAGGCCAGACGAGAAAAGATATGTATACTGAACGCTGTGATTTGAGGAACTTGAGGGGAAGGGAGAAGAAAGTTCGTTCTTGCTTGGCAGTGGCCAAGAGAGGAGAGAAAGCAATAGCCGTTGGTCACATGTGATCAACGAGGGGTAAGGAAAAAGAGTGGTAGAGAGAGAAAAAAGGGGAGGAAGTTGAACATAGGTGAGCAGCAAGAAACAGGAAGGAAGAGTGAGAGAGGGATATAGTAGTGAAGGGGAGAGATGAAGAACAACAGAAGGAAGAACGAGAAGGGAAGAAAGATACAAAGATGGATAGAGTGCGCGTCAGAAATATAAAGTTAAAACTTACTTGCAATAAGGACACGTACATTCGATCATGTAATAATATAAATAATATGTGAGTATATGCATATATGCGTGCATGTAGGTACATACCTACATCTACATGTATATGTAGATGCATATCTGGGTACTGGACGACACATGTTTTCTTTTACGAGAGCTAGCTTAGTATGTAGGTGATCCTCTCTTTGAACCATATTGCCAATTATATATATATATATGTGTGTGTGTGTGTGTGTTTGTGTATGTGTGTGTGTGTGCGTGCGTGTGTGAGGGTGTGGGTGGGTGTACACACACATACACACATACCTGTATACATACATAAATAATGTGTGTGTGTGTATGTATGTATATATACATACATACATATATATA
>NC_068985.1:1189605-1190347 GCF_001194135.2 Octopus bimaculoides | reverse complement strand
ATATATGGACCCGGCAAGCCAAGTGAGACCTAAATCCAAGGACTTTGCCAGGGGTGTAGCCAGCCCACTTATGCGCACCTTTTCTACATTGGACACTAAACTTCACTTGCGAAGACTTGTTGAGGCAAGTGAAATCGAACTAAATTCGACGACTGACACCCGTGCCAACGTCGTTTCCTTCATTGGACATGAAACTCAGCTTGCGAAGACTTATTGGGGCAAGCGAAAGCAAAATCGGGATAGCACCTGTACCCAGCGACGCCATCTGGCACTTGTGCACGTGACATGTGTAAGGATTTTCGAGTGAGATCGTTGCCAGTGCCCCTGGACTGGCTCTTGTGTGGGTGGCAGATAAAATACACCATTTTGAGCGTGGCCATTGCCAGTACCGCAAGACTGGCCTTCGTGCGGGTGACACGTAAAAGCACCCACTACACTCTCTGAGTGGTTGGCGTTAGGAAGGGCACCCAGCTGTAGAAACTCTGCCAAATTAGATTGGAGCCTTGTGTTGACATCCGGTTTCACCAGTCCTCAGTCAAATCGTCCAACCCATGCTAGCATGGAAAGCGGACGTTAAACGATGATGATGATGATATACATATATATGCAGGTGCAGGAGTGGCTGTGTGGTACGTAGCTTGCTTACCAACCACATGGTTCTGGGTTCAGTCCCACTGCATGGCACCTTGGCAAGTGTCTCCTACTATAGCTGCGGGCTGATCAAAGCCTTGTGAGTGGATTT
>NC_068985.1:1181162-1189253 GCF_001194135.2 Octopus bimaculoides | reverse complement strand
TATATATATATATATATATATATATATATATGCATGTATGGGTACAGGACGTCACAAACAGTAAACAACATGAAATATAAAAACAAATGAGTTGAATATGCAAAGAGAACAAGTAACATAAAGAACGACCCTTCATTAGCTGTCGGCTGCCTATCTATTCCTCATTTTGAGAATTGAATGACAATATGAATCTTCGAATACCAAAATAAAATTTGGGATTCGTGGAGGGTCAAAGTTGGGAACAAAAACAGGACGGTGAAGACATACAAAGAAACTGAATGAAAAGAAACATGGAGGGTCGTTAGACCAGAACGAGGGTAAAATAGCAAACACTGGAGAAATATTTTCTTTGACAAGAGAAAAGATAGAAGTGAAAGATAGTTAGGATACATTCAGACTCTAGGACAGCCCTGAAAGAAAAGAAAGATGATCACGTGAAGAAAAGAAAGATGGACGATGGTCACGTGTGAACAATGAGAGAGAGTAAAGGAGATACAGAGGGAGAGAGAGAGACAGATAGAAATCGGCGAAGGGGAGAAAAAAGGAATTAGAGAAAGAATGAGAAATAAAACGATAGGGAAAGAGAACAGTATAAGGTAGAGTTGCATCAAAAAGATTAAGATAAAATTGTACAATGACTCTACAACGCTCCCAGCTCATCCGAGTCTTTTTAGCATTTCAGACTCACAGCTAATGTTGCTATGGATCTCACTGGTGGAATAAATGAAGCGGTCAACAATTTCAACATTGTCACCCACAACAGAGATAGACAAGGTAAGTCCTCCAAGAAACCAACGAAAGACTGGCTGGTAGACTGATGCCTGAGGGTCGCATCAAGTGACTTCTAGTTCCGTAAGTCTGAGCTACAGAGAACATTTCTCGTTACTTCATACACACACACACACTGACACACACATATATACATACATAAATTTGACCCCATGCACCACATAAAATACAGCATAAATACACTCGCACACACATGCATGTACACACACACACCCACACACACAAACACACACATCGTTATTCAAGATGAAATGAAGTGGTGTCACGTTGTAGACATCAAAGTATATTATTTTAAAAAGCTGATGGATATCAGATGATGTCTAGATTATATAAAAAATCATCTTTTGTGATACAAAAAAACAATTAATAGCATAGACAGAGTGACAATTTAGCAAAACAAGGTGTAAACAGAAAGACACACTGCAGGTTATTGAATTGACCAATGAATAACCGATAAACAACCCTACGGAAACAAGACAGGGCTTAGCAAAGCAGGATATGATTATAGCCACATGACCTTCAACGTCATACAGCCTTATGCTCTCCATTGCAGATACTTTCAAATGAAATAATTACTTACCTGGAGACAATTTTTTCAAAATATTTTGGAAGAGCGTTATCTACGAGGTTGTTCATTAAAGAGTTCCCATGACCCACTTCCCTTGGACTGGGATAAGCGAAACTTGCCATAATTATTAGTCCTTCTCTACATGGCCACCACCAATGGTGACACACTTCTCCCATTGCTTTAGAAGATGTGGAGATCTCATCTGTAGAAGTTGGTAGGTTGAGTCTGGAGTCAAACTCTACCTCGGAAAAATGTTCATGTTCGTCCGAAAAGTACTTCCTCTTCAAAAAAGACTTCATGGTTGGAAAGAGGTGGAAGTTAGATGCTGTGAGGTCAGGACAGTATGGGGATGAGGAAGGTTTTCACAGCCGCAGGATTGTGCTTTCATCTGGGCAACATGCGCATTGTAAACTGGGACGTTGTCTTGGAGGAGGCGGACTCCTTTGATCAGCATGCCATGCCTCTGCTTTGATGGCGTCCCGCAATTTCTGTAGGAGGGAAACATAATATACCCTGTTAATTGTGGTACCCTTTGCCAGAAAATCCATCATCACGCTCTAGTCCCAAAAGCCTGTGAGCATCACCTTGCCTGCTAAGGGTTGGACATGAGCCTTCTATGAAAGTGGTGAGTTATCATGCTTCCATTACTTCACCTAGACTTTAATTTCAGGATCCTAGTGACGGACCCGTGTTTCATCCTGTGTGATAAGTCTGCTGAAAAAGTCCTCATTTTCTTGGCACATCACCAAAAGAGCCTGGGAGCAATTGACTCGTTCCTGCCTCTGAAAAGTTATGAACTGAAAAGATGTGGATTCCCATCGCGCAGACAACTTCCGCGTGTGCAAATGGTCGTGAATGACTTTTTTCAACGGACCCTACCTTCCTTTCTTGGTCTAGTTTCCGAGTAGTTATGCAGCAATCCTCCAAAACGGTAGCTTCCACTTTATGGATGGTGTTGTCATCAATGGCGGAATGTGGTCGTCCAGGAATAGAAGCAGTTTCCAATGATATCCGACCAAATTTGAACTGGCGATGCCAGTGCTTGACTACGTCGTATGATGTTGCATCGTCACCGTAAACTTCTTTCTTCTCATCGAAAGTCTCTTTTGGTGTACGATCTTTCAAGTATAAGAACCTGATCCCTGATCTGCATTCAGCTGCCTCCATTACAACACCTTAGTCCATTTCAGCAGCCATAAAAGACAAACCAATACTAATGGAGAGCTGCAGTTTACAATGTGACATGTAGAGACATTTGTGATTATACCTGTACAAGTTTTGTTTCCTGCAATAACCGGAAGTTGGTCAACAGAAATCTTTACTGAACACCCCTCGTACATGCTGAAAATGCAATTGTTGTATGCTGAGGACATGCCCTATAAGGAACTCACCTAATGTTAACTTTCAGCAAATCACTTCTGTTAAGCATCTTAAATTGTTGCACATGTCTATCGTCTTAGAGAAGTCACAGCATTATCTTTTAGCTGGAAAGAAATCATAAAATATCGTTCTTTAAACAAATACTAATTCATATCAGAGGCTTGAAGCACTGGGAAGACGTTTTCCACATCACATCTCATTTCTCTGGAATGCTGGTGTAAAAATCACACTATTATGGATATGTGGACAAAATCTTAATCTAAAGTTGGACATAAAACATCAAAGCCTCAAATTCAAGTTCTTCACAGACAGCATAAGGACTCAGTATCACAATAAGCAAGCATTAAAAAGTCCACACTTTTAGACGATGCATATTAACCAAACAATCATCAGTGATGGGACAAACTATAAAACACTGGGGTTTTTTTTTTTTTTGAGTGAGGGATGATTTAGGTTCTCCTGTTGTTGGGGAAAATTGTGTGTATAACTTCTGTGACAAAGTGTGTGGTTCACTTGCCTGCCCTGAAAGGTACATTTGTGCTATTCACACGTGAGACCAGTTCTGAAATGCTTCAGGTGATGGCTATACTCAAGAACGAGGGAGCAGCCATCATGTTTGTATGTATGTATGCATGTATGTATGTATGTATCTATGTATGTATGTGTGTATATATGTGTGTATGTATGTATGTATGTATGTATGTGTGTGTATGTATGATGTATGTATGTATGTATGTGTGTGTGTATGTATGTATGTATGTATGTATGTATGTGTATGTATGTACGTATGTATGTATGTGTGTATGTATGTATGTGTATGTATGTATGTGTGTATGTATGTGTGTATGTATGTATGTATGTATGTATGTATGTGTGTATGTATGCGTGTGTATGTATGTATGTATGTATGTATGTGTGTGTATGTATGTATGTATGTATGTATGTGTGTATGTATGTATGTATGTATGTATGTATGTATGTATGTGTGTGTGTGTGTGTATGCACCCATGAATGCATGTAGATGTGATTTGGGAATAATTGCTCATCATTCCTGCCAGGCCTCTATAATATGTACCACAGTGAGAACCTTTGAACTAATTTTATGTCAAATTTCTCACTTCCTAACAATGTCTCAGTGATGTTCCTATTTATAAGGTAGTGCTGGAGATTGGAAACAGAGTGACCAAGTTCTCCCTGACGTAAGAAGACAATGTTAAAGGTTTAATTGGATCACGTTAGAGTATTTGGTGTTGGTGATACATAGTTCCCACCAAACCCCCAACACATTCAAACCTTTTCTCATTCACCAACGGGAAGAAGAGGACATTAAGAGAAATACTAAGGATGCTATGAAATGAATGCAGGCTTTGGAATTGTGATGGGTAGCCATGCTTGAATGCAGAAAGTCTCAGAAGTCAGTTGTATAAAAGGTGATGGGTGCTTAATAGTTTCATTAATGAGAAAAGCTAATTAAGTGTAGCTAATTTAGAAGTTACCTTAATATCATTTAACTCACTGGTTCTCCACCAGGGTTCATATGACTTTCGGGGGTCCCTGTAAGATTTTGTTGTTAAAATTTATGGGGAGCAAATTCGTTATACTCCTGCAACCCTCAACATATATTAACATTTTTTAAATGTAATTCCTAATATTTAATTATAAAAATATAATAAGATTTATTAAACATCAAATGGCTATGAGGGGCCACCCAGTAAAAAAGGGAACAAAAGGGTCCATAGGTGAAAACAGTTGAGAATCACTAATCTCAATAAACCTTTTTAGAATATTTAAAACTTGGCATTGTTGTTGTTGTTTAAGTTTGATCAGCCATGATCAAGTTAGCTTATGATCGAAGATATTCCAACCATGACAACCCTGACTCATGCACAACATAATGCATTTGTGAACGAGATATTTATTAATCATGTCTCAGTTTTAGGGGTCACTTTAATTTTATATTTATTTTGTTTTATGATTTTAACTTTTCCTACTTCTTACCTGGCTCATATCAATGCAGGTGTGGTTATGTGGTAAGATGTTTGTTTCCTAACCGTACGGTTCTGGGTTCAGTCCCACTGCCTGGTAGCTTAGGAAAGTGTCCTCTGCTATAGCCTCTGGCTAACTAAAACCTTGCCAGTGGACTTGGTAGGTGGAAACTAAAAAAGCCCATCGTGTGTGCGTGTGTGTGTGTGTGTGTGCGTGCATGCGCGTTTGTGTACATGACACACTTTTGTTTGTCTCAATTGGTAAATGTGTGCTAACAAGATAAAATTTACACAGAAGTGTTTTTCAGAGAACAACAATGATTAACTTCTTGAATACACATTCAATATTTCCTTCTTTGCCAGAATATGACAAAGAAGGACGATATCAAAACATTTCTCAATATATCAAGTCACAAATTGCCTGCATAACAAAGGAAGTGTTAAGTTCTCTGCAAAAATTAATAAATGATGTGTTTGTTGTCTTGAAGATAAAATGTGTTAGGTTTTGTTTTTTGTGCAGTAAAGAATGAAGCATGTTTGATTTTACAGAGCAAAGTAACTACAGTTAGCCAAGAAAAGGTGTTGGATAGTTCAACGATTTCTCTAACTGATCAACTGAATCTAAACAGTGAATGTGTGTAGATAGATGACGTGTATCCATTTGCAAATAACTGTGGTGAATGTAAATAGGAATGTTTCTATACACATCCGTGTACATGTAGGTAACATGGAAGACAACTGGTAGTTCCTATGGGACAGCTTACCAAGTGCAACAGACCAAATCTGTGGTTGGTGCAAAGTTCTAATCAAACCTAGGGTGACCATGGTGCTGGAACAGTGAAGTAGACAGGGTCGTTAAAACGAAGAAACAGGCTTAGAAAGATTGTAAGAATGGTAGCAGCAGAGAAATATATCAGGTAGCAAGAAGGAAAGCTAGAAGGCAGGTATACTCAGCCAAGGGAGAAGTAGAATAAAAGAAGTTTGCCAATGTTCTGTGGCATCAGGACCAGAGGCGTCTTGGATTGCAAGATAGTGTGTCAGAGAGAATTTTGATGCTGGACGAGAGAAATGTGTTTGCATACATGGTGGCACATTTGCGGTTAACAATTCTGCAAAGAAGGAGGTTTGGAAGTGCCACAATGAAAGGTTGCTAAATGTAGAAAATGCATGTGAGAAGGAGATCCTGCCTAATGGGAACTCAACTGAGGGACTGGCCATCCGAATTGACAGCAGCTTATTAGATAAGACAATTATAAAGACAGGGAAAGCCTTGGCCCATCAGGAATTACCACTGAGATGCTTAAAATATCTGGTGGAGTGGGATATGGCCTAGGTACACGTGGGAGTCATACCCTACGATTGGTGTAGCAGCACTATAGTCAATTGCTACAAAAACAAAGGTGATACCTTAGAAAGAAATAATTACAAAGGTATCAAATAGCTGGACCAGATGATGAAATGTACAGAAAGGCTCATAACTCAATTAATTAGGAAGAGCACTTGCCTAAATGAGATGCAGAAAGAAGCATTACTGATACTATCTTACTTGTGAGGCAGGAAAGTACCAAAACAATAAGCCTTTGTACTTGGAGAAGTACCAAAAATAAACCTTTGTACTTGGATTTTGTTGATATGGAGAAAGCCTGTAACAATGTCTCCCACTCCCTTATCTGGTGGACAACATGGAAGCTAGGGATGGATGAGTGGTTGGTGAGAGCTGTACAAGCCATGTACAGGGATGCCAGCAGTATGGTGAAGGTTGGCAACGAGTATAGCAATGCATTCAGGATACAAGTAGAAGTTCACCAAGGATCAGTTCTCAGTGCCCTTCAGGTTATCAGTCGTTCAGGCTATGACAGAGGAATTGAACACTGGCAGCCGTTGGAAGCTCCTCCATGCTGACGATCTTGTTCTTCTAGCTGAATCACTACCAAAACTAAAGAAGAAATTTCAGGTAAGGGAAACATGGCCTGAAATCAAAGGGTTTTAGAGCTAATTTAACAAAGACCAAAGCCCTAGTAAGTAGGACTTTGATCCCTTCAGGGAGATGGTTTTGCTTGATATGTAAAAAAGGTGTTGCTCGAAACTCCTTATGGTGTACCCAGTGAAAGGTATGGACATGTAGGAGAAGCTGTATCACAGGAAGGTTAACAGAGAAAGTAGTCTCTATATGTGGCAGATGTGTAGGTACGGTCAACACCAGGCATGTACAGAAAATCGATTCCCTCAAATGTCTGGGGACGAACCTAAGAAGCAGAAGACAGTTTCTGTGACTTAAGTGACCAAGTTGGTTGTGGTGGCATTTGTTTCGAAGGCATGGCTGCTAGAACAAGAACAGGTTGGGTGAAGTTCAGAGAGCTCCTACCTCTGTTAGTAACAAAGGGTTTCTCCCTCAGGCTGAAAAGCAGATTGTATGATGCTTATGCATGAACAGCTATGCTGCATGGCAATGAGACATGGATTGTGACTACAGAGGATATGCAAAGGCTTGAAAGAAATGAAGCCAGTATGCTCCACTTCATGGGTAACATCAGTGTGCATATATGACAGAGTAAGTGATTTGAGAGGCATCAGATGTAATGTGCAAGAGAGAAGATTGCACTGGCATGGTTATGTAATGCATATAAATGAAGGCAGATACATCAAGAGGTGCTGATCTCAAATTACAGAAGGAACGTATGGAAGGGATAGATCCAGGATGATGTGGAATAAAGTGGTGAGAAAAGATCTTCAGACGTTGAGCTTCACAGTGGAGATGACAAGGGGCTGAGGCTTTTGGTGGGTTCTTGTATTTGAGAAATCATGTCAAAATAAGTGAAATCATGGTTGTCCGTACATCTTCTATATCCTTCTTTCAACTGAGAGATGCTAGTCTGGTGCCACACAAAGGTACTGATGTAGGTGCTATCTAAAAGCACCCATGCTGGTGTCACACAGACATGCCTGTGTCAGTGCCACGCAAAAACGCCCATTCTGGTGTCACATAAAAGCAAAGCATTGTGTAAAGTAGTTGGCATTAGGAAAGGTGTGAAGCTGTAGAAACCAAACCAAAACCTGCTTACCAAATCTTGTTAAATCATCTAACCCATGCCAACATGGAGAACTGATGTAACAGGATGATGATGATGATGATGGTTTTATATATATATATATATATATATATATATATAGCATGTAAAAGCACCCACTACACTCTCAGAGTGATTGGCATTAGGAAGGGCATCCAGCTGTAGAAACTCTGCCAGATCAGATTGGAGCCTGGTGCAGCCTTCTGGTTTGCCAGTCCACAGTCAAATCGCCCAACCCATGCTAGCATGGAAGGTGGACGTTATACGATGATGATGATGATGATGATATATATATATATAT
>NC_068985.1:1165398-1180758 GCF_001194135.2 Octopus bimaculoides | reverse complement strand
ATGGAAACTATCTCAAAAATGCAGTAATATCACATTCTTCAGTTAAGTATTACATGGTTTATTTATATACGTTTTTTTTTGTATTTCAAAGAAAAGAAAAGAAGAAAACACAACAAAAATGTTGCAGTAAGAAAAGTGAAAGCCTTGAAGAACTACAAAATAAGGAAGAAAAAAACTGTAACCAACTTCATTGTCACCTAAAACCCTTCTAAATATAAGGAAGGGAATAAAAGAAAAATCAATTTATAAGAACTCACTTGAACTTAAAAGGAAAAAGTAGTAGTAGTAGTAGTAGTAGTAGTAGCAACAGCAGCAGCAGTAGTAGTAGTAACAGCAGCAGCAGCATTAGTAGTTGTAATAGTAGTAGTTGTAGTAGTAACTACAAAAAACATCACTATTATTTGTATTACTATTAACGCTTGTGGCTAATAAAAGAAATGATTATTATTATTATTGTTGTTGTTGTTGTTGAAATGTTTCTTTTTATTATTTTTATTGTTTATTATTATTGTTATAGTTATTATTATTATTCTTAGTTGTCTTATTACAAAAATATCTTAAAGGAATTTGAATGAATATTAAAAACACATATGAAATCCACGGTTACATTATCTAATTTTTTCAAAGTATCAATGGTTATTTTGTTGTGATTGTTGATGCTTCTGTTGATGTTGCAGGCAACTTGATTGTTTAATCTTGCTTTGAGTATTTGGTGCAATATGAAAACAAGAGTTAGGTACTTGCCTCATGCAATGAAAAACATACAATGGATGGCCTCGAAGACGCTATCAGGAATACATTTCATTTTATAGAAATTTCTATAAGCCAATTTTTTCTTCTGTAGGAGGAAGGATCAGTGTTGGGTTACTGGTTCCAGGGTAAAAGAATTCTTTTTACAATTGGAATGGTGATTGACAAATAACACATATCTACTGATTAATTTTTGCTGAGAGTTTGTACTTAATATCTGGTGCCGGGTATGAATTCAATTCTTTCTTGAAGCATCCTCCATATCATATTTTCAAAAGAACTGATATCTCAACAAGAAATGCATTAAACATCATACACTACAAGCAGTAATAACAACCTATCTATGTATCTTCTTTAAAAATATACGAAATAAAATATTACAAAAAGAAAAAGAAAAAGAAAAAGGAAGACATTATGTTTAATATTGGATAAACATTGAAACCAATGAAAATTTATATATATTTACTTCTAAAACACATGATACCATGAAAAATTACAATTTGATATTTATCTGAGTTGTGGCGATGGTGATGGTGGTGATGGTGATGCTGATGATTAAAATTATTGATGATGATGTATATGATAATGATTAAAACAAGAATAATGAATAGTGTGTATTACTCAAGAACAAAAGTATTTAAAGATTTTTTTTTTTCTGCATTTTAAGAGAAATTATATTTTAACAGTATGATATCTAATAATATATGAATGCATAATGTATTTCAACAGAATAAATATGTCATCGTCAAATAAAACTTTCCATACACTAGAAGAGAGTATACTGATAATGAAGCCCATCGTTTTCGATAATATCAGCCATAACCACCGGTGGCTGTGTGGCAAGAGGTTTGCTTCCCAGCCACAATGGTTCTGGGTTCAGTCCCACTGTATGGCACCTTCAGCTAGAGATTTTTACCATAACCCTGTGCTAGCTAAAGCCTTCTGAATGGATTTGACAGATGGAAACTGAAAGAAGCCCATTATGTGTGCGTGCGTGTATTATGTATGCATACATAATACACACACACGGCGAGCTGGCAGAATTCTAGAACATTTGAGAAAACCATGTCACACCACAGCCTCATGTTTATTGGTTGATTAATAGACCAGTTACATGAAAATATAGTGGTTTGCTCATGGTGTCTGACCAGTTATCTAGAGGCTGAGGTTTCAAATTACTTCTAGAATGTTTTCTTCTCGAAGAAAAGGTTCTGTTCATGGCTTTGGAAGGTCCTTCCCAAATGCAACAGATGTGATTCTCATACTTTTTGCAGATCAACAGTTAAAAGAAAGGCTGAAATTGAAGTGAGTTAACATTCTGAGGGAGGAGTTCAAGATATAGTGGTAACTGTGGGGTTTGAGGAAGTGTGGACACAAAATGGGGGATGAGAAAAAAAGAGATGTGTAAATAGGAAATGTTTGAGTAGAGCAATCATATAAAAGCCGGTTGTGAGAACCAGAGATGACTGAAATAGATAATACATGCATGCGAGGCACAAGCTTGAATGAATTTAGGAAGGTTTGTATGTGGAGTTTCAAAACCATGCCAGACATGTGGGCAGGTAGCCCATGCAGAGGCTGGAACATTTTCTGGCCCTGAAATAGAAAAGTGTAATGCAGTATTAGCAATGTTGAGGAAGTGTATATGACAGGAGAGAGAGAGAGAGAGAGAGAGAGAGAGAGAGAGAGAGAGAGAGAGAGAGAGAGAGAGAGAGAGAGAGAGAGAGAGAGAGAGAGAGAGAGAGCCTTATTGAGGGCAAGGCCTAGCATTTACTACTCAGGGCAGGGAGAACAATAAAGTTTTCCATATTATATGTGTAATGATTGTGTCTTCGTGCTGCTGGAGACAAAAATGGTACGACCTTCCTCACCACCACCACCACTGAAGAATGCTTCTGAGGTGTGTATTCATGGATGTAATGCAAGCACTTGTGTAAGGGTCCTATGTTGTATGTAGATGACACTTGTGTGTAATATTGAAGGGTTACATCACTGACACAGAGCAGTGAGTGCTGTTGGAGGTGAGGACATGTAGGAAGCTGCTGGTCAAGAGAAAGACTGTGGTGGTGATGGGGTGGTGGTGGTGGTGGTGGTGGTGGGATCAGTATCCTGTTGCAACCAGAGCTGATGAGATGTTGATCAGAGAAAGCAAAAGATTATTATCAACCTGTATCTTTATCTGAGAGAAAACTGCTGATCCATGTGAAGATTACATTAACCAATATCTCATCGTCCTTCTTTTTCAAAGTTAGTGAGTGTGAAATCAGAGTGAGTTTAAACAAATCTATTAACCCCGTAGAAACTGCCTCATTTGTATGACCAGCTTTGATTTATGGTACGGATTTAATCTTATGTGTAAGATGATAAATGCATAATTGATATAACAGAGAAAAATGTGGAGTGGTCTGCAATTTTAAATATCATCGTCCTCACATCATCCTCAGCTGCATATAATGTTCATTTTCCATGTTGACAGGAATTGGCAAGGCCAGGAGTCATCTGGGTTTGTGTATTGAACTACATACGTTAAGTCCTCAGCCATGTCCTCACGATGTGTCATCCGAAGCTGTAGGGGACTGCCAAGTTGACACAACTTCAGTATAATTGCAAAACGGTTACAGAGTCAATGCAAAGTCCCAATGCTCATCATTTTCTAAAAAAGACCTTGTTGATAACATGCTTCTCTATCAGTTTCATGCACGTTTACCTTGGAATGATATGGGACCACGTACTTCATGCAAAAGCAGGTGTAAGTAGTAGCATTCTGCTTGGCTTCGGTGGACACTGTAAACTCTTGCTAGAGTGTCAGTCCCACGTTTCCTCTTGTGCCATTTATTGTTACTCCAGGTGTAATACTTGCGTAATTGTGGGTAAAAGAGTTTTCTTGCATCTTCATCTACTTTGCTACAACTTAAGAAAGGCAGTAAGGGCAGTTTCTTTTGGAGAAAGTACTTGTTGCAAGGCTCTTTGTTTTGTAAAGATAACCCTGTGGCCATTCTCTAGATGGACACTCAAATGAATGGAAAAATTGAAGATTTGCCAAAAAGTCTCATTGGTACTGATGTATCTTCTGTCATATTGTGCACCCATGTCATTCTTATTTATCTGCTGACTGCCATTCTGCAAAAGAGTGGATGTTGTAGCACCTAAACCTTTGTTTCTAGATTTGCAAACTTTCTTGGTAGAGTTAACAGAATTGCAGAATTCATCATTGATTCTGGTTACTTGTACTCGTCTTTGCTTCACTGTAGAATACTGATCATCTACATCTACTTTGTCTCCACTTGTAGAAAGTGAGAACAATGCTCCTGGAAACATTTTTGAAAATTAAAATGGGGATTAAATGAAACAATGAATATCTTCACAAGAGTGAAAAAAATAAATGACGATTGTGGAACGCCTCATGCACGCACGCACACACACACATACACATACATACATTATCAAACATCAGATGAAATGAATGTGTGTGTGAGAGAGAGAGAGAGAGAGAGAGAGAGAGAGAGAGAGAGAGAGAGTGTGAGTGAAGGGGTTTGTTGTCATGTATACATACATATATAAATAAATATACATCTTTTTGTATATATGTATGCGTGTGTGTGAGAGAGAGAGAAAGAAAGAGTAAGTGCCACATAGCCATCTCTCTCTCTCTCACACACACACACACATATACACATGCATACATACTTACAAAAAAAGATGTACTTATGTATGTATGTATGCAGGAAAACATACTCCTTCACTCTCTCTCTCTCTCTCACACACACACAAAAACACATATATACATAAATGTATACAAACGTACATACAAAAACACACGTGTGTATGGGAGAGAGAACATTGCAAAGAATGAATGAAATAAACATAAAAGGAAAAAAAAATCATATAAATAAAAGCTCATTAAAAACTATCTTGTACAGAATATTTAAATTTGTGAACTTAGTAAATATTTCTTTCAATAGTTTATCATAGTTGTTTGCAAATAGCAAATTAAATGAAAACATTAAAACAGAGAGTGAGAGGTTTTGCAAATGAAAACTGAAAATTTCGCCATTGCTATGTCAATACCGGAAGTTAACATTGAGAAACCTTAAGGAGTGAATCATAAAACAACCTTATTTATTTTTAATATAAAAAAATATACTGAAGATCCTATTATGTATCTGAGGTCAAATTATTTATGTATCCCAAGTATGGAAGCAATTCATGCAACCATTTTTGCATGAAAAGTGAACACATGAACAGGTCCATTTTATATAAGATGTGTGTGTGTTTGAAGTAAAAGTTAAGTAGACACGTGGTTTCCCTTGCCTACAGGCTTGTTCCCTGCATGCCTCTCCATCTGAGCATCCCTTACCTTACAGGCTCATAAGAACTGGTACCATGTAAAAGCAGCCAGGACACTCTGTAAAGTGGCTGACATTAAGAAGGATATCCAGTTGTAGGAACCATGCCACAACAGACAAGGTTCCATGCAGTGGAACTGAACCCAGAACCATGTGGTTTGAAAGCAAACTTCTTATCGCACAGTCATGCCTGTGCCTATATTTAACGGTTTTAATTATTTATATTGACAGCACTTGAATTGAAATGTCTTAAACTTTTTTTAATCTCATAAAGGCTGGATGCCAAAGTTGGCATTGGTGTAAGAGAAAGATCTCTAAATTCTTATAGAACCAAATATCGAATGTCTGAGCCAACACATGTATGTTTATATATTTTAATATTATATGTATATAAGATGCCACATCTTTTAAAATTACATTAATAGTCAGAGAAATTATTGTATTTGCATGAATGTTTTATGGTATTGTCAAAATACTTTCAAAATAAGCAACTTTGCTGTGTTTTCTTTTTCTTTACTATTAAATTTTTTCACCAAAATAACTGAAGATTTTAAATGTTTACAATGGGAAATGACATATGTGGGGCCAAATAATGAATATTTGCCAGGAAATATTGTCTCTTTGATAACAAAGACTTTATCTTAAGACTTTATATTTATGTTTAGAATGTATCTAAACCTCTCATAATAAAAACATCAGCAAGTTTCAGAACTAGGTTTCCAGATATTAAAGTAATTTTTTGAAAGTTTGAGAAAATATTTACAATATCTGTCTCCTTAAATTTCAACAACACTGTTTTCTGTCTCCTCCTTCTCCTCATGAAAATTGTCATCGTCATTGTTCTCATCGTTGTTGTCATCATTGCAGTCATTGTCATCATCATCAACGCAGTAAGCTGGCAGAATCGTTACCCTCCTGGGCAAAATGCTTAACGGCATTTTGTCTAGCTTTATGTATTGAGTTCAAATTACACCAATGTTGACTTTGATTTTCATCCTTTAGGTTTAAATAAAATAAGTACCAGTCAAAAATATGTACCAGACTGAAATTGCAGGCCTTATGCCGAAATTTGAAACCACTTATCATTATTATTATTATTATTATTATTATTATTATTATTATCAATATCATTGCCTTTGCACAGCTTGTAACACTGGAGATGTACTACAGTGTCAGCTGTTCACTACCAGTGAACTAATGTAACAACCCTTATTTTTCGAGCACCTTCCAGAGGATTCAAGTGGTGCCAAGCAGTGCTGTTTTCTGCAAGTGCTCCACCCTTATTGCAGTCCCTATTTGTTCCATGTACTTCTCAAAATTTTTACTCACTATTCCAAGGGTTCCGACAATTATTGGTACTACTGCTACCTTTTTCATCGACCACAACTGCTTAACTTCCCAAGCTGACCTGTCATATCTATCGACTTTTCTTTCTTCCTTATTGCATACCTTGTTGTCAGCTGGGCAAGCTATATTTATGATCCAGCATAGTTTGCTTTCTTTCTCAATTAAGACTAAGTCTGGCTTCCTATTCTCATTATTATTATTATTATTATTGCTATTATTATTGAGTGCGAGAGCAGTGCATTCCATCAAAGTGACACCGGGGTATAAACATACAAAACCGAATATAATCATCATGACTCCCCATCTGATAAGGGTACACCAGGCACATCCATCACAAGTATAGGTGTGTGAGATGGTGATCTTATATCAAGATAAACGGCACATGACTTTGCAGGTGGGGCCCAGTTAGAATTTTCTTCAGGTTGAATTGCCCATCCCACTCAAAAGGTCCCTGAATAAGATTTGTTTAAGGATGATGAACGTTTCCAGAAGTGAATTATTCAAAGAATTCCTCTCAACACATGGCTATGATGCCCCCCCCCCGCCCCACTACTTCTGCTCATGATCAGAGATGCACATATTGTCAGCCACCAAGAGACGAGCTCAGCTGGTTATGGTCAAGCAACCGACAAGCAAGTCTTGTCTTTGATTATTAGTTGCATATAATGGGCAGAGAATCACTCCCACAGGAAACTTTTCTCACAGTAGCATTTACAAGAATTCTAATTAAACATCAGAGATTCCAAAATTACGATGAGAAACTATTTTTAAAGAACCAAAGTTATGATAATTATTGCAAGCAAAGCAATCCTGCAATAATATAACTTTCTGTCACTTGGTGAGATGTGCAGTCGTTAGTGTGGGAAGGAAATAATTGCACCCAGAAAAAAAAAAACCCTCACATGCACACATTCAAATCTGAAAGCTTAGGGTTGGGGCAGGATGGGACAGAAAAAAAAAACAACAAAACAATTAGAAAAAAACTTGGTGATGACTAGGTTTAGTCAGACATTCCATTAAAAGACTAATCAAATGGTGTTTTACTTTCCATCTTGGTCACTTTCTTCTGTCGTTCTCATCACCTAATCTATTATATTCCTGTATGAGCTCTAAAACTGCCATTTTAACAACTTCTATTTGAAATAATGGTAATAATAATAATAATAATAATAATAATAATAATAACAACAATAACAATTATTATTATTATTATTTCAGAACGACAGCAATAACAACAGTTTCTTTTTCACACCTTCTTCTCTCGCCATTTAATTAGGCCCTGAAATAAATCTTGAAGCTAACAATACAGACTTTACTTTTAAAATTTAGATTCTATTATAATTATTATTTTGTTGTTGTTATCACCATCATCATTATTATTATTATTGTTATTATTATTACCAATATTGTTATTGTAGTTGTTGTTGCCTTCTTAATGCTTTTCAAAGCTATAAATTATTTCACCAAATCGACTGTGAAGTATTAATTAAACAACATCTTGCCACAAACTGAAGCTGCTGCACTGGTCAACTTGCTCATTTTCTTTCAGGGAAAGAAAAAAGACAAACAAAATAAATTATAATAATAAAAATAAAACAAAAACAAAATCAGGAAAAAAATGAAGGAAAGCAAAGTGAGAAAGTATTTGAAAAAGAAAATAAACAAACAAACAAAGGTGGTGATTTATTATCATTAGTACTTTGACATTAGGTGGGAGATTTTAAGTAAAGAAAGTCAATACCATTTCTTCCCCATCATTTCCCAAGATTCTCTTTTCCTCTTCCCTCCTCCTCCTCCTCAATATCACAATTTGATTTTGTTTTTCCTTCTGGTTATATTTCTTTGTTTTCATTTTGTTTTTGTGTCATCATACTTGTTGTTGTTGTTGTAATTCCATTTATTTTTATTGTCATTTATTCTTGTTGTTAGTGATACTGTTGTCACTTCTGCTTCATTTAGTCGGAAACTTCCATCAAATTCTATGATAATATATACTAATTGCCTTTCGATTGTAAATCTTATGATATTCTCAGTTAAGAGCAACTTAATCTCACAATTAATATTATTAATTTCTTACATTTCACAAATTAGTAGAGAAGGGAGGTAGACTTCATTAAATTGCCCCAAGTAAATGACTGGTATTAATTTATTGACTGCTACCTTGACGACCAATATTAATTCTGTTATTTAAACTTGGAGAAGAGAGTAATGTAAATAAATATTCCTTTCTACTTAAGACACAAGGCCCGAAATTTTTGGGGGGTGGGGCAGTCGATTAGATTGACTCCAGTACACAACTGGTACTTAATTTATCGACCCCAAAAGGATAAAAGGCAAAGTCGACCTCAGCAGAATTTGAACTCAGAGCATAAAGACAGACGAAATACTGCTAAGCATTTCGCCCGGTGTGTTAACGTTTCTTATTTCTTTATTGCCCACAAGGGGCTGTTTCTGCCAGATCACCACCTTAATGTAAATAAACATTATAAAGCTTTGGATAGAATTTCTAAAATCAGTTCAAGACCATTTATGATGAGAGATGCCTTCATGGCTGTGAGGTAAGAAGTTTGCTTCCTAACCCCATGGTTTTGGGTTCAGTACCACTGTATGGCACCTTGGGCAAATGTCTTCTACTATAACCTGGGGCCAATCAAAGGCTTGTCAGTGAATTTGGTAGGCAGAAACTGAAATAAACCCATCATATACGTTTGTGGGAAAAAGATGTTTCGTTTGCTGTTCTCAGAGTTTTGGCTGGTTGTATTCTTGATACTGTGATTTGTTGTTCTTGCCTTCCTGGCACTTGTGCCGGTGGCACGTTAGAAAACATTCGAGCGAGGTCGTTGCCAGTGACACCGGACTGGCTCCTGTGCAGGTGGCACGTAAAAAACACCATTTTGAACGCAGCCGTTGCCAGTACCGCTTGACTGACCCTCGTGTCGGTAGCACGTATAAGCACCTACTACACTTTCGGAGTGGTTGGCGTTAGGAAGGGCATCCCGCCGTAGAAGCTCTGCCAGATTCAGACTGGAGGCTGGTGCAGCCATCTGGTTCACCAGTCCTCAGTCAAATCGTCCAACTCGTGCTAGCATGGAAAGCGGACGTTAAACGATGATGATGATGGTGATGATTAGCCGTTACTTATCTTTATTTTCATTTCCCATGTTTTTGCATAACCTTCCCAGTTCTTTTGGTCATGCAAGGTGTATCTTACTTCAACAACTTTAACAACTAGGCTTTCTATTCTACATAATCGTCAATCTCATACTTCTTGTCTCTGCATGTTCTATTTGACACAGTTCTGATGTGGCTCTGTGGCCAACGAGGACCATTAGAACTTGGAAGTCTATTGACACTTCTGACCGCATATCACTTTTATTAAGCCTGTTTTGACCACTTTCCAATACAGCAATACAAAAGGCACTCATAGGCATGGATCCCCTTTGTCTCCAGTGTCTGTTATTGTGATTTTTATGTTCTTTTGGCCGATGTACCGGGTCACAAATGTATATCGGAAGTTTGTCGGACAATTTCGGTCTGTGTTTTGGTTGTCTTCAGTTTTAAAAGTGCAGTAAAGTCATGACATTTTCCTTTTTCATTTGATATAATTTCTCTCAATAAAAATGGTGCTCAAGTGTGGCCCCAGCTTCTGCCTGAAATAATTAACGAATAAAAAAGATATAAGATCCTGGAGGCTTTGTACTACGTGATGCAAGGGAAAATTTATTATCGTCTCCCATTTTTGTAAGTGGAAATAATTTTTCTCTTCCCCTCTTTGATTAGCTTCTACAGCAAAGAATTGCTGTTGGAGTGTAGGGAAGTGGTTATACACCATTAGGTGTACTCCGCTTCCGTACATTAAATTTCTTGAAGAAACAACGGAACGCAGATTCTGAACTATCAACACAACAATATTTATTACAATAGAATTCGGCAGCACTTCGCTCTTTGGTTACTGAGACGTCGTCAATGATGTTGCGTGGTTATTTGTGTAGCTCCAGAGTTGGAATGTTGGAGAGAGGCTGCTACGACGTCTAGGCTCTTCGTCGGCCAGGGTGAAAGAGAATGAAAAGAAGCGCGAAAGCTTGGATGTCGATGACTACGCATGCGCATGAGACTCTTCCTGTATTCCTTCCGGAACTAGTCCCTGCGCATGCGTGGATAAACTTTCCGGAAATGTCGTCTGCTATTAAGGCGTCACTACAGGAGTTTACAAAATGATTCCATCTACAGAAAACCAGGGGATTTACAAGTACGTGTCGATGGAAAGGAATAAGTTTTACAAACATGGGGACAGAAATAAAAGACGTTTTACATCACCAAAAAGAAAAAAAAAACCGCTCACAAGGACACACAGGTATACACAATTTCAGACGAGTTGTAGAGCACCAAACAAAGCATTCTATAAAATATGCTCATAATGCATGTGTGTATGTGAGCGTGTGCGTGTGAGAGAGAGAGAGTGTGTGAGTGTGTGTGTGTAAGAATTAAAATGATAGAGCACCAATAAATGTACAGAAGTAATGGAAGTATGATAAAACATAATTATTTTTAAAAATCGTAATTAAAAGAAAGCAAATATGAAAACAAAACGCTGCTGGTTAAGTTGTTTTTTTTTTAAAGTATTTCTTGTTTCTGTAGTTGTGACTCTAGAGTCAATGTATACAAAAGAGACGAGAGTAGGCGACGTTGGCTAATTGAGCATTAATACTGAATAGTTCCGATTGGTGGCCAACATTACTCTGCACACGATTCTTCCATAATATGAAAAGAAAAGAAAAGAAAGCGGAAAAATAAAGAAGGGGGGAGAAAAAAAGGAGAAAAAGCGAAAAAGAGAAGAAAGAGAAAAAACATCAATGCAGCACTGAGTGCTTCAACTGATCGCACACTACAAGGTTCAACGGAACCTACTGAAGCAAGCCAGTATGCTCGCAGCATTACAACAGTCGATGGCAAGGCTAAGGCATTGGAAAACTCCAGCGCCACCACGGGCATCTCCTGACAAACATCAAATAGTCCACTGTCAGATCCCAGTAGTTCAGGGTTTTGTTCCGTTCGGCTATGGAAGCAGTGACTCTTCCATTTACCGCAGCATCCAGGATGTGGGAGGGAACAGAAGAGTCATAGACTGTGACATCCCAGATGAAGCACCTCCCTCTAAACTAGGGACAGAGAGTAAGATCATCTGGTCTCTTTCCATTAGTTTTGGATAATCTCGCTGGCTCCGGAACTGAGAGGATATTAAACCAAGATTGGGTCCGCTTAATGATTAAGTCTAGCTCGGTGTGACGAGTGAAACGACCAGCATTTAGGCAGCTAGACAGACTATGAAGACTTGTGGGGTCAATGGGCCTACCACAGTGACATCTCAGTCTCTGCAGACGTTAGTTCCCACTCTGAGTGTGATGGAGATGCGGAGCTCACCTGGACTGAGCAGACCTCCCAATGTTGGCCACAAGCAGGGCCTCAATCTAGTCCTCTGAGAATTTTGCACTAGCTGAAAGCAGGCGACACCTTGAAAATTGATCAGATTGATCAAGAAGAGATTTGAAAGTGACACCTAGACGCAGATTGTTCCATACTCTCTGCTTTCGTCTATCTTCAACTGTAACAGGAATTGTTAGTAGATATTGCCGGATAATGATAGTTACGACGATGAAGATGACGGTGACTACGACGATGGTGACGACTTTTTCTTATTTAGCCACAAGGGTTTGAAATGATTAAAAAAATCTGAATTCAGAGATTACAAAGAAAGAGAGATTAACGTGGGGTGTGCAAAACGAAACAAAAAAAAACGTTGACAAATTAGGAAGAAACTCCATTCATTATACAGAAGGATATATTAAGAATTTTAAAGGTGCATACGCACACGCACACACACATTTATATACACATGCATACATATACACACGTATGCATACTTATACACATATGTATGCATGTACACATATTTGCACGAAAATAAATAAAAATACAGTGAAATGTCCAATAATTTAAGCAAGATATAATTTTACGAAACAAGACATGAAAGACTTTTTCTGGCTAGGTTGATCTGGGTACTTCACGACTTCATTCGCTTAACCATTTCCCAAATTGCATTCGAGTGTAATCGAATGCACCAGTGAGCATGTTTTTAAGACCTTTGATGTTGAAAAGCACCAACATCTTCAGGCTATTCGTTTTTAAAGTTCGATATAATGTATTAATTCTAATTAGACTGGTAGTCTCTTTTTGCAAGTGGTTTATATTTTGAGCCTGTCAACACTTGTTTTGACATTCCGTGGCATCACAGTTGCGTAATTTTGTCTGTTTTCTCTTTGTATGGATTTCGAAGAACAATGAATCTTAGCTCAACTGCATCCTCTGCATTTTCTTCGTTGTTTATTTTGGTTGCCGTTTAGAAGAAATTGTTTCCTCTTACCTGTTTCCATTGTTTTGTCTTGAATCCTGTTCGATGATATTTTCATGTTTTCTTTCGTGTTTTTCTCTGTGATTATTTCTTCATCGCATTATGATGTACTACAAGTTGATACAGCTATGGGACGAGGTATTTATTCCTTTATTTGTGATACTGGGTCTAAAGATCTTTCGGTGCCATCCTAAGAGTTTTGGTTGAAGGTGATTTGAAAATTGGGTCTTGTAGTTTTTTTTTTATTACTATTGTGGTTGATTTTCATTATGTTTGTATTCCTCATTTTTTCCCAGGTTTTCCTTGGCTTTTTGCTCAACCTTCCAACTTCTACGGGACATTCAGCTCTAAGTTGTATTTTACACTAAAAAAACAAAACAACTTCTCTTCTGTAGCATTATTCTCATGTTCTTTGTGTCAGAGCCTTTTACTAACTATAGTTCCGGTATAGCTACGTAGCATTAGAACGGGAAAGCCCATTTCAAAAGTCTCGTGAAATCTGAGACAACGAAATTCACTACTAGCCATGGATCTACCTGGTGCCTTCCAGAAGGTTTCAGATTTTTTCAGGAGAGACATTTATCAATTTTAAAGAAGTACGAAACGCTGATCTATTTGTAGAACTCCAGCTACTTCGTGAAGACCCCATAGAAGTTCCCCAAAGTGAAGGTATCCAGGACCCTTGTCACAGCTGCCTTCATCTTCAAAATGACTGCCCCCTAAGGTTCTCTTTCAGCTTTGGGAACAGCCAAAAGTCACCAAATCGGGAGAGATTGGAGAAAAGTTTTGATGCCCATCTCTGTCAAGAAGATGGTTACCAGGATGCTCAGAGATGAGCATCCTGGAAAATAAAAACTTGGCATTTGTTTTGATCTTCATGAATAGTTCGATGGACCCTTACCATACCAATTTCAAACTACTGCTTATTGTCACGACTGTCTTCATCCAGGAAATTATGAATTTTCTCAAACAACTCTGGTTTGTGATGTTTCCCTCCCACCACACTTCTCATCCTCTCTCACTCACTCTCTACCGTCCTCGACTCTCTTGTGCCATCGGAAAAGTTAATGCATAACCAGTCTGGAGCATTACATATGAAGGCTTGCTGGTAGACTCGTTAACACTCCCGACGAAAAGGCTTAGCAAACGGCGGTGCATCAACATGGCCGCAGCTCTGAGCTGAAACTATAGAAAAAAAAAAGGTTTCTGTAGCATTTTTGCTCAATTCACCACAAAACTTTACTGCACAGTGAGCTTCTAAACGTCCCAAATGCTTTCTGCAGTCACTTGCGAGAAGCAGTAATTGGCAAGGCGTGTTCCAAGTGCCATTACAGCTGTCTTCTTCAATCTGGAATGACATAAGTTGGTATGTCAGCTTCTTAGAAGTATAGTAACCAGGAACTGGAATTGCAATAATCTAAGTAAGTTATTGATACCTCTCCTAAAAAAAAACAAAAAAAAAAAACATTAGAGACTTCTGAAATGCATCTTGTATATCATGTCTAGAGTCTCTTATTTTGATTTCGAAGTTTCTTTGCCTTGTGAAGTGTGGCAGTATTGTATCTTCAAAGATATATCTGACAATTTCTGTCTCTTTTTTGACTGCATTTTCAGTTTTAAATGTATAGCAAATAGTGATATGACATTTACCATTTTTTATTAGAATACTATATTCATACAGACAGTGTTGGAATTAACTTAATTTTCATTACAGCTACATTGTTACATATAACTGACGTTATACAAAATTCTTTAAAATATTTTGGAGGAAAGTACCTCTATCTTCTGATGTGGAAGCCTTGGTGTAGTTATTAAGTCTTCTAGAAATAGCAATTAACCACCCTGAAATCATACCCTGCCATTAGACAGTGTCTATATATTCTGAGCAACTACTCTTCAAAGACTTGAAGCTATTCCTACTTTAATCACTTTCACTACTTTTTTAATTACTCTTCAATTAATCTTATGATTATTTCTCCCGTTGATGTTACACTACTGGCAGTTTTTTTTCATATCTCAATGATTGAACGCAGATAAAATGAAGTTAACTTCAGTTAGCTTTAAAATGACTTCCATCAGAACAAATGAGTATAGTTAGACATTACATTTAGATATTGGTCAATTACATATAACTTGTTTTATTTACTCACTGAATACTGAAAAGATATTTGATGCATGCAGAAGTAAATTCAATTGGTTATGGCATAATAAATAAATAAATAAATAACCATAGCAACAAGTCTAGTCACATCACATTAAATTTACCTTTGCTCTAGTTTGGACACAATGTTATGTCATTCCCATTTGTTTATTTATTCTGGTTAGAATTTAGCTGCTATAGGCTTTTCTGTGGATTTAGAGTATCTCATATATATATATATATATATATATATATATATATATATATTATTTTGTTTAAAAGAGTTCCAACACTGTCTGTTTTTTATGTTTTATTTATATTCCTGCAGAACCAATGTGGGGTATAGAATATGGAATATACAATATATA
>NC_068985.1:1155014-1165136 GCF_001194135.2 Octopus bimaculoides | reverse complement strand
ACCGGCCATGACGAAGGGAAGTAGCCCTGAAACTCGAGTCGCCTTTATATATTTATATTTATATTTATATATTTGATCCTTTATATTGAACACTCAATATTTCATCTACATTCAATACTTTCTTTCATGGTGCCATCCATTTTTATTTTATTTTATTTTATATTATATATTGTATATTATATTATATATTGTATATTCCATATTCTATACCCCACATTGGTTCTGCAGGAATATAAATAAAACATAAAAAAACAGACAGTGTTGGAACTCTTTTAAACAAAATAATATATTCCTCTATACACAATCATACAAAAAAAAACCACCTTTTTTGTATTTATTTTTACTCGCATATATATATATATGTATATATATACACACCTTGCTGTAAAATTCTTAGCGTCTGTTACAATGGACTAATCCATCAAGTTGAAATGTGTAAAAGTTCATTTGATGAAATGCAAATTTTGAAATCTTTCCCAGATTAATTGTGTAAAGGAACATAGATTCATAGCCTTGGTAGACTTAGGTCAGCTGTGTGTTGATAAAGTGAGACAGACTTACAGTCTGAATAAGAAGTGATTACAAGATTGCAAGTTTGATTTTAGAGTGGATCCATCAATTTCTCTGACTATAAATCAGTGAATCCACACTGGCAGAATGCTAAATTGAGAATGAGCAACCGTTGTGTCACTGGTGACTTGCTGGTTTTTATTACTGGAACAAATCTCTAATGTCCAATAATGGACAAGATACTAATGTTCAAACTCCAACAGGATGTAAAAGACAACAAAATAAATTGTTAAGAAAAAAAAATATTTAAAACTAAAAATATCAAATGTTGAATTGCTAAAAGATAAAATAAAAGAAAAAAGAAATATCATTTCTAAATATATAGAACGAAGATATTTAATATATGGAGTTTTTTCTGTAGATATTGCATTATTTCTGGTGTTTTATATGCAGATTTCAATGGTTGACTAACAACAAGAAACTATTTCAAAATTTTTGTTTTCATATTATTTATTGTTTTGCAACTAAAATGATTTATTGTCTGCAAATAGAATCTATGGTTTCAGTTACTTAACTCTATCTCCAGTAAAATACTGGATATCGCTATTACATACTTAGATCTCTCGAGTGCTTTGGTGTCTTTTTCATTTAAAAAAAATGTTCATTTTTTTCTTTTTATTATTGTTTAATAATACAAAGAATCAATTCTAAAATTGGTAACAAAAGTAAAAAAAGTATTTAATAGTTTTACAAATGGAATACATATGTAGATGTGTATATATATATATATATATATATATATATATATATATATATATATATATATATATATATATACACATACACACATGCAGTATATAAATATATGCCTGTATATGTACACATCCATTTACATACAGATACACATGCACATATGCATACAGTTGGTGTATGTATACAATGTGTGTGTTTACTCTTTAATTTACACCCTCTCCCCAGCATATAAATACATACTTGTGAGTGAAATGTGTAGAGTATGTTTATGTATGAGATTATCTCTGGCAGAGATTAAAATATTAATTCCATTCTATTGAGTTCATAGCATTATATATGCTATCATGGTCACAGTAATCCTCCTTAGGATCATAAAAACCTCCCAGTATATTATACTAAGGAATTAATATGGAATGCAATGCAACCTCAAACTTCAATGTCCAAAGAAAATGGTCGCCAAGAAATGGTTTCTATTGTACTGAGAGTCTGTAAAAAAAAAAATCACACCATTAGCTCGTTTAAAAGAACTCTACAGAAACCTGTTGAAGGAAAATCAGATTTAGTTAATAAAGCCTCTTAGAGTCTTAGTGTTATTCAGAAAATAGGAAACTCTACAGCAATTATATATTGTTTCAGTAATGCTGACATATAGCTAAATGCAAATACATCAACTTTCACATCTTTTTTTAATTTTACCTCTTGACAACTAGTGATCTTCTTAGAGCTGTTTGCTTTTCAAAAGCATCCATCCACATCGCTGCTTATGTAGGCTAGAAAATGCCTTTTAAACCATGAAACTACCGCCTTGTTACAGATAGGTGAAAGAGTTTAATGTCATGATAAACATAATTGTGAGATGGTGGTGGGTCTCTTCCTCTTTAAACCCAAGTGTTTGTAAATAACTAGCAGTTAAGAACCTAAACAGATATGTGAAGTTCATGATTTCATGGTGCAAGAAAAATTTGCAGTTTTTATTATTAGAAAATGAATTAGATTGATATTTAATATACTCTGTCTGAATTTGTCAATTCATTCAAGAGCAAACATAGATTCACTTGAGATTTACCGCAGATGTAGACTCTGAGACTGCCAATGGCAAGCTATTGGCACTAACTTGACTGTGAATTAGATACGTCTCTTTATGTCGCACATGTCATAGAATATTGTAATTATTTTCCTTTCTGCAAGCTTCAAGGAGTAACGTTGAATCGACCACAGTAGCAAGGAAATCAGAAATTATATTGCTTTTCATTCATCCACCTGTCATTGTTGCTAACCCTTTTTCTAAATATAACACTTATTCCATAATAATTGCCTTAAAACTTTCCAATCCAGTGAATTGGCCCGACAAAAAAAAAATAAATAATAAACGAGGAGTCAAGTCAGCAAACGATAAGTATTTTTGTGGTGTATATAATTTGAAAATAAAATCAGCTAAGGGAAGTAACTCAAATGTACCATTGACAGTAAGTTGATAAATAGACTGAATTTGGATAGATAAGTGGTTTACTGAATATCATATGCAAAGAAATAATTCATTGAAAATTCTGCCAGCAACAACTGTTGGTAGTTTTCAAAGACCAGGGTGTATAACCTTAAGAAATTAAAAATTGGTCATAGACTTAATTTATATACTTAGAGAAAAACCTAATATCTGTTTGGAGGCACTCATCAACGATGGACCGGATTCAGTCTATTTGACTTCACTAGGCTTGTGTTGCATACCTAAATCTATTTTGATGATTTTGTTTTTTGTTTTTTTTTCACAAATGATGAGTGAATTTCCAACAAATTAAAAAATGCTCCATACAGCATTCAGAACATTATTAATTAATTTATTTAGCGAAATTTATGTCACTAATTTATTTCAGTTATTTCCCTGAGGAATTATTTTTGGGTCTGCTTTTGTAAATCATATTCTTTTCTTCTCTAGGCACAAGACCTGAAATTTTGAGGGAGGAGAGCAGTCAATTAGATCGACCTTTGTATGCAGCTGGTACTTAATTTATCCCCAAAGGATGAAAGGCAAAGTCGACCTCAGCAGAATTTGAACTCAGAACGTAAAGACAGATTTAAGCATTTTGCTTGGCATGCTAATGTTTCTTCCAACTCGTCACCCTGCTTTTGTAAATAATATTGGCCAAAAGATGCTGGTAATCATTTTTCTGTATGTAAAAATGTTTGTCAACTAATCAAACATTTTTCTTTGACTCCTGATTAAGTCTAGTAGACTGAAAATGCTCAGAGTTGGGGCTTTTTAAAAATTTTTGCTAATAGACAATTATCAAACTTTCCTCAAAACATATTAATTAACTTTGTAAGGATATTTCTTAATTATTTGGAACTATCTCCCTATTTCTTTGAGAGATGCTAACAACTCTGACAAGGTTTTTGCCTTCTTTCTCTAACTAAAATGGAAATTCCAGTTCAGAATTTTTTTATTCATGACATATAGAGCATCATACCTTAAATTTTATATAATACATCTTTCCTGCTTATTAGAATATCATTTCAAATGTTTGATTCTTCTAATATTTATGGGATACATTTTTGAATTGGTTGCTTGTCCTCACATTGCATGAATTTTGTTGAAGTTTCCTCTTTGTCAGCTTGTTGCATCACTTCTTAAATAAGTTCTCTTAAATAACAGTTTTCCATTGATAATAACAAAATCCTAAGATAATATCTTTGTGTAAGTTGACGTTTTCTGTTGGAATTAGAAAGACATGTTTTATATTTATCCTTGCCTTTCAATGGAGCACAGAAAGGCTTTCAATCTAGTATCATAGATAAATCATTTAATATTACAATCAATTTATTGGATTCTTCTTGCATATACAGAAGTATCTGTTGAACCAGTAAGGGAGTTTTTATGTGGTTTTTCCACCTGCAAGAAACAGAAGCTAAATTTCCCTCCTGTCTAAAAAGACAGAAGAATGTATTAAATAACAAAGTATTATATGCCTAGGAAGAATTAAATAAATAAATGAAACTTTACAACAATTTGATCCTTGATAAAATGTATAAATAATGATGATAACGAGGGAGTTTGGATTCATTAATTACAGTAAAAATATTTAAAATGTTTTCTTTAATAACAGTAAAGGAACTCCAAAAATGAAGTTATTTAATTGGGTGCCATTGCATATCAAAAAGGCGCATTCGAAAAGTATCCAACTTTATTTTTTCCTTGGGGTAGGAGATGATGCAACCCTTTCTGCACATGTGAGAAAATTTTTGCTGAGGTGGTTCACGTCAGTTCTCTGCTGTTATTCATAGAGTGCAGATGTTCGTCTTCACTCAAGATGACCAAACACTTTGAGCAGAGACCATAAACCCATGTCTCATCACCAGTGATGATAGTCTTCATGAAATCTATGTCAGAGTTTGCACACTTCAGCATGTCCTGAGTGGTTTCCATGCAGAGTTGCTTTGTTGCTCCACCAACGCCTTGGGGATGAGTTTTGCTGACACTCTCCACATGCACAAATCCTCTGTTAAAGTGGAATGCACTGATCCTGTGTATATTCCTACTTTGAGAGCAATTTCCTGGATTGTCATGTGACAATATTCCATGACTGTTTACAGAACCTTCCCAGTCAGCTCCTTGTTGTGGATGGCCTGCCCGAGCATGCCTCACTCTCCACTGAGTTACAGCCATGTTTCAAGCAATTGTAACACACCTTGATCTTAGTTTTGCCCGTGACATAATTGCCAAAGGCCTGCAGAATCTTCTGGGTGGTTTGAGCTTAAGTATTGCCAAGCTTTTTGGCAAAACTTGATGCAACATCTCTGCTCAATGCATTTAGTGGAAACGAAATCTGATGAGCACACGCTACATGTATGTGCACAAGGTGTAACAGCCAGCCTACTGGCACAAACATTTTCATACATAAGGATTAGTAGTATCACCTTCCTTCCAAAGGATTTTGCCCATGCAGCATCAGTTATGGCAGAAAAAAATAAAGTTGGATGCATTTTGAATGCATCTCATATAAAACTTTAGGCCTTGTTATTGATTATACCCTGGTACACAACCTGCACAGTTCTCATACCAATACCCAATTGATGCTTAGCCAAAGTTTTGATATAGTGGGAGTAGGCTAAGCATTTACTTACTATCCAGTTTAACTAAGCATTGATTGGTCAGTCAGAATAAATAATGGCACTCCATTGGTTATGACGACGAGGGTTCCAGTTGATCTGATCAATATAACAGCCTGTTTGTAAAAGTAACGTGCACGTGACTGAGCATTCCACAGACACACATACCCTCAATGTAGTTCTCAGGGAGATTCAGCATGACACAGAATGTGACAATGCTGGCCCTTTGGATTACAAATCGTTGCCAGCTTAGTGGACTGGAACAATGGGAAATAAAGTGTCTTGCTCAAGGAGACAATGCACCACCAGGAATTGAACTCACAACCTTATGATCGTGAGCTAAATACTCGTAGCCATTAGGCTCTGTGCCTTCACAAAGACACAGAGACAGGGAGTTGAGAACCATTGAGATACAGCAAGCTTTCCAAGATAAAGATGAATAGTTAATCAAGCAAACCTATTCAGAGAATGACTTAAAATCAGTTGGGAATGAGAAATTTCAAATAGAAAATAATAATAATGACATGTCTCGAATGTGGGACCCTTGTTTGCAGTCAGTTGTTAGTTGTGGTAGGGTATTAGATTCACAGATTATGAATTCCAGGTAATTTTATTTAGCAGATTTCAGTCAATTTCTTTTTATTTGAAGGATGTACCCTTTTAGTACTCTGAATATGGAGTTCAGATACCAACACTCTGAACTGAGCATGTTAAGGATTTGTAGAACATTGTTAGCTGCTAATCTCTTTTCAACTTATAACTGTTAACAAAAGGTAAATCATTTTTTTAAAAATATATATTGAGAAGCAAGTTTTTATTTAGTTAACAGGCCAATCTTAAGCCAGAGAAATTTTTATGTTTCAAGGATCTGCATGTTTAATTTGTATTTAGGCAGCATACATCATCATAATAGGAAAAACAAAATTTAACAACAAAACTACAAGAGAATAATTTGAGGATCTGCCAACTCCAGCAGATCTTAGCAGGAGGAATGCTTAAAGCAGTATCACCAATAATATAATTCTTCAAATTGTTAATCCAGTATAGCACTGTTGCATGGTGGGTTACAAATATAATGGTTATTATATATACTCTCAAATAACATTCTCCGTTCTATCATGAATCAGTTACAGTGAAATGGTAGATAGTCAGATAGAATTTACTTCTACGCTGTTTTCTTTCTCCCACATGAGAATAAGTAAGATAGTTTTTGTAAATTTTTTCATTTATATATTGTTGGCACAACTTTTTTTTTTCCAATTGGATGTCATTTCTTTCCCTAATCACTCAGCCGTTAAGTGGAAATAATATCTTTGCTCAACCAAGCAGAATAATTTGCTGTTTCCAGTGGCAGAAAAAACTGAATCTAACATGATTTGATATAATGGTCATGTGATCAATTGTCTTACACTTAAATCTTACAATCTTGCAAAAGTAGAGAGTGAAGCATTAACAGAAATTCCGAATTGGTGCCTCTGATGGGACTATTCAATCTATTTATCTTTCGGCAGCCAAACAGTTTCCATTTTGAATAAATTGCAAATCTAAAAAAAGCAATGATAAGCTATCTAATCATTGTGTCCTGCTGTGGAGCAAGCTACCAAAGAAGCCTTGAAATACTTGCTCAATGTGCAAGAAATTGCAGCTGAATCTTCTTCAAAAGCTATGACACTACCTTCATGACTGATTGTAATACTTTGATTAGTAGAGGGAAAAGGGATACAACTTGTGAAAATACTTACAAAATCACCAGACAACAAAATTTTAAAATAATCCAGGAAATATACTTTACATGGATAACGATAGTAACAAGAACCACATTGTAAACCAAAAGTACCATTATCTATGGTCACCCAGCCAAAACCTCCACAGAATACATTTAAACATGTAACACACAAAAAATAAATTGGTAAATGTGATGCAAAAGCTTTAGAAACTCTGTGATACAGTACTAATGGCATTGAAAACACGATGGAACAAACAAAATAATTCCATCTTCATCATCCACAATATTTATGAAGTAATATTTCAAGAAGCATTCTTACCAACAAAAAATCTGAACGTCCACCTTTCCAAATCAAACTAGACAGACGTCCCTATTACAACGGAGAGAGTGCTCTTATAGCACATATAAAAACTTGCATTAAATACACGGATGTCACAAATGACTTCCATAAACTAATAGGAAATGACACTACAAATGTTACCATGGTGTATTCTGCTTTTACTGTTCTTCCATACTTTTGTTTATCTCTTACCTTGTACAAACTACATACGGCAGACACACACTTTCCCTCTCTTTACACATCTGACTATTTATGCATACATAATACTGCATAAAATCATTGCTTGTCTGCAAGTTGTGCTGTTCAGTCACTGCACTTGTTAACTGCATTTCTTTTGGTTAGAAATGAGTTTCAGCACAAATGTTAACCAAATCACTTGGTTAAAAATTATCTGAGGAATTTTCCGCCATCAAAATATTCTATATCTTACCCTTCCAGTGAGGCATGGATTGAACTCACAAAGTTGGTTTCAAAGAATCAGATATCAGGCATCAAGTTCTCAGAAGTCTCTCACCCAAACCTCTGTTCTTGACTCTTTCAGGAAAGCAACAACCAAAACTCAAAGTTGTCTCGTCTCAGACCTATGCTCTTTGCCACTCTCAGATATTTTCCACTCTATTACTTCTTCACACTGACAGAGCCAGAAAGAGCATGCAGACATCTTGTATATCTTTTCCAGAGCTTCTTTTCCATTTGGATTTTTCCATGCTCACCTAAGAAATGGAAATACATGTTTCAGACATTTTTCTCATATCTTTCCATCACTTGCACAGTAAACTTCCTGTCATTTACCATTCCATACAAACACAAACTGATTCAAGCGTTTGTCTTCCAATTGTAACATCCGAAGAATGACAATATTTTCATTGTTCCTTTGTAGGTGCTGTTTTCTCTGTGGTCAGCTGTGGTCCAGGTTATCCTGTTGCTGCTGTTTAAGTAAACTAGTTATATAAAAGTTTGCACTGGGATTGAATGAAATATTCATTAATTTTACAGAATTATGGCTGATTACAGCTGTAGATATATTTAAAAGATGGTGTATTTACAGCTCATTAAATTGGACCCTTCAGTGTCTTGATAATATATGCGATTAAATGTGGATTATGAAGTACAAGCTGCATGCCTTTTCAGAAGTTTCCTCAGTAATTTTGCCATTTACTGCTCTCCCATAATAACAATGATTCTAAAGTTAGTGTAAGATCATTTGTGTTAACTTTATTCAGGAAACTCAGTGAAGTGGATGGAAAACTAGTGGTGACATGCTTTAGTTTTTTTTGAGGATATGACCTCTTCCTGATTTACGGATGCTAGGGTAAGCTCTATAAAGTTGTTGGTGTTAGGAGAGGCAACTAGTTGTAGATACGGAGCCAAAGATGAAATGAATCAGGGAGATGTGGTTTTCTAGCAAATCTTGGAGAGATGGGCCTTGGAATAAGTATTGACTCATTCTATGATGACCCAACTAAGCTGTGCCACAGCATGGAAAATAAACATAAAATTGTGGGTGTATGTGTGTGGAAAGGGACAGAGAGAGGTGGAAAGAGGGAGGGAGAAAGGGAGAGGGGGAAAGGGGAGGGAGAGAGAGAGACAGAAATATTTAGATAGATAGATAGATAGATACAGAGAGAGAGAGAGAGAGAGAGAGCTACACACATGTAAGCATACATGTACAGATATGAAAGTCTTAATATATTTAAGTATATGGAAAGAAGGCTTCCTACTTATGTGAAGAAATAATTATACATAAACACAAATATTTATAAAAACCAAGCATAAGGATGAGTGTATGTATATGTATGTATGAAATTTAGCACCGAAACTGTATGACTGTGTGTGCATAAGTGTGCGTGTGTGTGCATATATGCATGCTCATATAGATATTAGTGCATAAACACACACCTGATTCCAATTCACATATATTCTTATACACACATACATGTGCATCTATATCTATGTAAGTGAATATATAAATGTACATCCATGTGCATATGAGCGTACAGCATATACTCTCATCCCACCACAAACACACACACACGCACACACCATTATACTTACAGACACTGGAACACAAACAAAGATAAAGCTTGTAGGTTAAGGCCTTGTCTGACATATTCACAAAAGCTGATGTCAGTAAAGAACAAAATCATCTTTATAGTGGTAAGTACTGCATTTCATTGCAAAGAATATTGATGCCAAACTTGTCACTTGCTCTGACTTCCACTCGTTTGTTATCATTCATCTTCGTCGTCATCATCATCACCACCACCACCACCATCATCATACTTCATATATTTCTCATCATTACCATCATAGCCATCATCATCTTCTACACAATCATTGTGTAAGGGTTAGGAGGAAATGAAAATGGTAGTGATAGCCATCATCATCATCGTCATCGTCGTCGTCATCGTCCGCATCATAGTCATTGTCATGATCAGCATTTTCTTCTTTGTAGCTATTTCCTTCAGATCAGCCATGATTGAACAGACTTATGATTAAAGGTATTCCAGCTGTAACTATTCCATCTTTCAGTCAGACAGAATATATCCAGATCTAAATTATCCAATGTATCCTTCCATTCTTTAGAAGGGAGGGTCTGCTTCTCTCTTATTTCTCTCTCTTTCTCCTTCTTTTTCTTTCTTTCTGTGTGTATATTCATACATACATATATATATATATATATATATAT
>NC_068985.1:1144986-1154976 GCF_001194135.2 Octopus bimaculoides | reverse complement strand
TGTGTGTGTGTGTGTGTGTGTGTGTGTGTGTGTGTGTGTGTGTGTGTGTATGTGCAGGTATGGCTGTGTGGTAAGAAGCTTGCTTTCCAACCACATGGTTCTGGATTCAGTCCCACCACATGACACCTTGGGCAACCAAAGGTTTGTGAGTGGATTTGGTAGACGGAAACGGAAAGAAGCCTGTCACACACACACACACACACACACACACACACACATATATATATATGTATATATATATTTATGTGTGTATGTCTTTGTGTCTGTGTTTGTGCCCCATCATCACTTGACAACCAATGTTGGTGTGTTTATGTCCCTATAACTTGGTAGTTCAGCAAAAGAGAACTGATAGAATAAATACTAGGCTTACAAACAATAAGGCCTGGGGACGATTTCTTTGACTAAACAGCCCTTTAAAGCAGTGCTCCAGCATGGCTGCAGTCAAATGACTGAAACAAGTAAAAGAATAAAATAATATATATAGACACAGTTACTTTGCAACCAACTAATGACACACAATGCTTTTCTCTGACTATTCTTTTCCTTCTGAATATATTTTCAGAGTAAATTCCAAATGTTAAGGAAGTTTCCATGCATCTCTTGAAAGGAACTTTATGATTGGATGCATTCACACAGGAGTCAAACAGGTATGAAGATAGTCATGATCCCTCAACAGTACACACACACACACACACACACACACACACACACACACACACACACACACACACACACAGAGGCACACACACATACACAGGCACACACACACACACAGACACACACACACATGCACTCACACATACACACATGTACACATGCATGTGCAGGTACACACACATGCACACATGTGCATGCATGCACGCATACATGCATGCACATATACACACATATACACACATGCATACACACACACTTGCACACATACATGCACACACACACACACACATTCACACATATATAGACAGAGAGATAGAGAGATCGATCACTAAACCCTGTGGTTATGTGTTCACTAAGAGTATTAGGTTTGAAAGTCACTGTTTTATTTGAAAGTCACTAGACTGACAAAAATGCATTCTATTGTACTCATTGATTTGAACAATATTAATGACAACAACAAAATAATAATCATACGTTCTTTATTAGCCACAAGGGCTCAAAGAGACACAAACTGAGGTACTTATATATTTGTCAATAGAGTGAATGTATTAATCAAAGAGTACAGAGCAATCTTCAGAGATAGCAGTTCTGGAAGAAAATAAGGCGACTGGTCTCTACTTTGATGTTGAATGGGAAAAGATAGATCCGGTTTGTGGTTGCTGTGAAAAAGATGCTGAAATAAACTGAGCAAGAGTTAATTTTAGACTCATGTCCCTTAGCATGAACCCCTCCCCCCTCTGGGGGTGTTACAAAGCAACAAGAGTTTTCTGGTAAGTGTGTATGAGAAATATCTGTATGCTTTGGGATTGATTTTCTTGTCGAATTGGAATGTGGGCAGTGGTACTATATGTGTAGGACTTTTGCGACGAGGGTGGGAGCTCAAATATTGCATAGTTACCTGTGTATGTTTTGTTTGTGTTTTGGTTAAATTCTTTGGAGTATTTGTGTAAGCTAATATTGGGGTGGAAAAAGATCCATTGAGCAGTTGTCCTCCGTGTTAGGGCATGTATGTGTCTGTGAGTGCGTTTATGTATATTCTAGTCAAACTCTTTGCCAGATTCCCAGGTACTGGTGGTGAAAAAGCTGAACTGGCCATTATAAACACGATGGGGCATGTAAGTATGACACAATGTGGGCAAGGATTAAAAATTTCACTTCTGCTGTTCAGATAGAATTGCTTGAGTGTTGGCTCTTTTCTTGGCTAGGTATTCTTCCTCCTACTCAGCTGCACTTCCTGCTATTATTGAAGTAAGCCTTGCATTTCTCCACTATCTTCCATTTTATGTTGTATTTCAGGGTACTTTCTTACGACGACCATAAATGCTTGGTGAGGGTTGAGACGTTTCATCTCTACAGTATGTTGAAGCAGGACTTGTGTTTGTTGTATCGATGTGTTTGTGTGTTCTTTTTACTTTAACCTATATATATATATATATATATATATATATATATATATATATATATATATGTATGTACGTATGTATATATATATAAATTATTTTATAATTATGTACTGAATTATAACAAGGGGTCAGCTTAATGCATCACCACACACTGCTAGAAATAGACATTAAAGTCTTTTTTACTACCTCAAAATCTCCGAGAATAACACAGTTATTGTGGGCAAGTAAAAGAAAGATAATGAATCAAACTTGGTTAACCATAAATGCATTTTAAACTCAAAGTAAAAATAATTTTACTTACCGTCTCATCAGTATGGTACTTCTTAAAGCATAAATTCATGAGTATTTCAAAAATATGCACCTGAGCATGCGACATCAAGTGTCCTATACCCATCCACACTCGCAAAAATATACTGCCACACTTAATTCAAATCTCACTTTTCTATTTCTTGCAGTGCATGGTGATGCATTAAGCTGACCTCTTGTTATAATTATGTATATAATTATAAAATAATTCGTAAAATTTACCTAAAAGGTTTTTATTTTCTGCACTAGCTACCGGGTAAAATCATTATTGATTTTACCCTTTATTATTATTATTATTATTATTATTATTATTATTATTATTATTATTATTATTATGTTTATGTTATAATGAAAATGGTTTTATATTAAGTTAAAGAATTACTCAATACATTGAGTAGAGTACAAATTTATTATTCGTTAATAAGAATAGTATTGCTAGTGACTTCGAAATTTCAAGCCAGCTAACCCATCATTAGACTATAATTCATTTAATCACAGTACCACAAATAATTGACATGTGCCACATGAAACTATTATATTCTACAACCAATAACTTTGAAAAAACTGTAGCCAATTATAACCATGAAAAACTGTTTAAAGCCATGAATCGAAATCTTTAAAATAATAATAAGAATTACAATTGTAGAACCTTTTTCATCTTGCCCTTTAGAAGGAAACTGTCTCTCAAGCAATATTCTCTATAGCACAAGTGTAACCATGAATACTACACCAACCAATACATCTACATACATAAGGTTTGCAGTAAACTATCTCAAAACATGATACAACCAACACACACCCACGTTTTTCAACCCAAACATGGAAGATGATATATTTTTATCCAAATATAGATGGTTATTAAAATCAAGAAATACTCCATTCACCATTAACTAGAAAATACTGTCACATGTGCAACTATACAAAGCTAACAACAAACCCTACCAACTCTGAACCAATGAATTCCACCACAAGAACCAAATCTTGAACAAGAACTGTGAATTAGTCTCCTCATGAAGGTACAAAATGTTTCAAACACTAAAGCATTTCAATCTGAATGTAATTTTCTAACAGCTAAATAGAAAAGTATTTCACCACTCTTCTTTTCCAACATCTAAATTCTTTATAAACTACCTCCATAATAATACACTTAAAAGCTAATATTATAACTCTACACTAAACAAGTAATTCAGAAATTAACTGCTTCCAAATTCTCAAAATATTCCCATAAAATCTTCTAAAATATGTCCACACACTTACAAAAGCACACATATAAACACACATACATTTAACAGGTGAAAAGCCATAATACCAACCTGCCAAATAACTAAACCTTCTCACATGCTTGCATTCTTTTGTGAACCCTTAAATACCAGGTCCCTAAAAGCTGACATACCAAGTAACACACCTGAATACAAAAGTCAGAACACTGGAGCAAACTATAAGATCTAACATTTGCATTCTCAAAACAAAAGGTAAATATCCCATCATTATCTAAATAAAAACAACAAGAGCTCAACCAAGTGACAGACCACTGGTCAACAACTTATACTACGTTCTTTTGTGAACCTTATGACCTGAAGATGACACACCTAATTACAAAACTCTAGATGCAGGAATAAATTCTAACAATTAGCACATCACCAAATTTAATCAATAAAAGATCTCCCTATCATCTCGCCACTACAGCCTACCATATAACATAATTACCATTCAAGGGAACATAGATTACCCTAGAAAACTTTTAGCTTGCCAGAGACTATATAAAACCAAAATGAACTCAAATGATTATAGTCCAATGATGACTTGGTCAGCTGAAACTTTGAAGTCACCATCAGTGTTTATGTATGGTTGTATATTTGCACATAGGAGTTTGCATAAACCTTGTGATCTTTAATCACAGACTTCATACTTTGCTCTACTTAACTTCAGATTTCTTTTGTCCCAGATAGATGAATCCTGAATTCCAATGACCTTACCTATCTTTAAGTATCAAACTTTGGAAGTAAATTTACTGAAAATCCTATGAGACCAACCAAGGGATGTAGCTGAATGCACTGATGGACGAGTATTGTCTAAAGACTGGGCCAAGAAATTACAGCAGATTATCCTCTGGATCTAAAAGTGGTTTTAAGAGATGAATTCCGAAAGAAAATTGATGGCAGATATTTGTGTACTTTAAAAAGTACATAAACACTTGACTTTTGATTTAGAATCAATACTGGTTAACACTCAATGTGAAAGCTATCATTTCTCTGTTGTCTCCTATCCAGTATTGTAATAGAAAATTTATGATTGTGTGTTATAAGTGTGTATGCTTATGAACGCAGACATTTATAGCTTTATGCTTCATCATCATCATCATCATGAATGTAATGACCAATGAATAAAATGGTTGACAATTATTTTAAATGACAACTTGTGAAAAATTAAGGTTATTCATAAAGAAACATGCTATTTTACCAATTTTTTCATTTGACTATACGTAGCACGACTTTCAACTGTTTTCACTGCTTTTCTAATTTCTAATATTCATCAAAGTTTTATTGCAGAATGATTTCATTACAACTTCATATTTGAAAAGTAGATCATTTAATCGTAAGATATTTATCCAGAATTTTCCTTTAAAGTCTTGAGTTTGCATATCTAATCAATCCATATTATTATGTGCAAATAATGCATGGAATAAGGAATTTGAAAAGAAATTTTAATTATTTTAATGGCAATACATTTGATAATCAGATTTTCAAATTCGGGGAAAAAATCTAGGAAGGCATTTAAGTTTTGGAGAATAAACAATTCTTCAACATTTGATGTTTTCAAACAATTTCAATTTTCAATAAACATGTTCTTAATATTGCTAAGAATGACAGTGTTTATGAAGATGATGATGAGAATAAGGACATTGTATATTAGTGGTGAGTAGTAAATGTTATGTTAGCAAATCTGGTTGTGGTAGCTTTAATGATGGTATAGTGTCTGTAGAGTTGGTTGTAGTGACAATGATGGTGGTTGTTGTCGATGCAGTGGTTGGAAGGGAGAAGGTAATGTAATGGGGGATGGGGTTGTAGAGATGTTGTTGATAGTGATTTAAAGGCTGATGGTGGTGATCAAACATTTATAGTGCACAGTTAATTCTCAGTAATAGAATTAGAGAGGAGAGCATCATCAGAGTACTGACTACTATTCGGTGCCATAAAGAAAAGCAAATTATTTCAGATTCAGATAAATAATATTCTGAATCACTACAGAGTAAAGATGATTTTAATTGAGTTTTGTAGTCCAGAGCTGGTTGACACTTTTCAGCACATATTCTGTTTTATTTTCTGCAACTATAATTTGCAATGCTTCTTTTCTCACAACCATTTCACATTGGCAGAGATAAAGAGAAGAATGATTTCTGGGAGATAATTGAAAATGCTTTACGAACTAAGAAGGAGCCAAGTTGTTGATAATAATCTTGTCTCCAAGATAAAATAATATATTCTTTGAATAGAAATTTAGATTTTTACAAGATTATTGTATGTACTTTGAAAATAGGAAAAAAATTGATTTTCTTACAAATATTATTTTCCTTCTATTTAGTGGTACTAGAGATGTGCATCAGAGCTTCTTTTGCCAATGTTATTTATCTTTTTTGTATACTACCTCTTTCACAATCTACCTACTGTTTTTCTATCTACCAAGGTATATGTCTATCTATCTATATATACGTATGTGTGTGTGTGTGTGTGTGTGTGTGTGTGTGTGTGTGTGCATGTGTGTGTAAATAGATAGATAGGTAAGTAGATAGATAAATAGATAGATAGAAACACAGACAGATAGACACATGAATAGCTATCTAGCTAAATAAATAGATACATAGATAGGTACATTCTTGGGAAGATTTGTTTTACCATAAAAAGGAACTGGGAGATATGTTTCTTAGAAAAGCAATGAATTATTTGAGTTCTTTGAGAATTATTGAAAGGAGATTATTTCGGCACAGTATACAATGTTAAATTAATTTCAGGAAAGTAAGCATATCATTTAAATTCATTTTAATCTCATCGTTAGAGACTTTCTGAGGTTTAGCCCAAGGTAGTGAGAGAAAATGAATTAAAACTGTCAGAGTTTTGGCTCCAATTCTCATTGAATAATACCAATTATTAGTTATTGATGATAAAACTGGAAAGAAAATACGTATAGATCGAAATGAATTAATTTATCCAAAGATGATTCACAAGTTGAGATAGTATAGCAATACTCTTTGAAAATTATAGGTTGGCATACATGACCTATTAAAATTGGTTTTGGTTATGCAGTTTTAATTGTATATTCAATTACCATCATTCGCGTTGACACGGTCATTTTAAGCATCATCATCAGCAGCATAATAGACCTATTGAACTATGGATAAATTGGTTAATAATTAGCGTAAATGATGCAGTCAATAGAAAATTAAAACAACCTAAACATCTGTAGTATTCCCACAAGCCTCAACATTTTAGGAAATCAACAATAATTTTCTTTTCTTTCTACTGTTTATCTTCCCTTTGAAGTCACTTGAACTGCTAAAGACAGCAGCCAAATCTCTCTCCCATATCACAATCTACTACTTATAAAATTGGTCACAGCTGGAATCACTTTGATCTTAGGTCTACTCAATCACTTCTGGCTTTGAGCTAAATAAACATGGCAACACCATCACAATACCACCTTGTATCTTTTAGCAGAGTTCATTTTGCTTCCGTATCATACCCATTTAGATTATGGATAACCCCTTGAATTATGGATAACCTCGATTTTTCAGTGACTTCAAATTAAGCAGTTTCATTTCTAATGGCTCCGCCAGTTCAAGACTACATTTGACAAGTAAAAACTGGTGTGCTGGGGAGTTGATATGACCAGATGACAAGACGATATCCATAGCTTAGATTTCATAAGATTAAGATTTCATAATCCAAATCAGCTGAGAAAGCTCAACAAATAGCCAAAAGCATCTGACCATGTTCCACTAAAACTAAATCTCATTACCTTTAATCCACAAAGCTGTTTTGCCTCAGTCATTCTACTACATATAACAATAAGTAAAAGGTCCAAGTCGGTAAGCATCTAGGAGAGTGTTCATATCCATCGCTGATACAATGCAAAGACAACTGTTAGAATCATTCACACATGCCACATCCTGCAAATCTTCCACTTCTACATTTTCTAAAAAGGATTCTGCTGCATGCACAAAAGCCTTCTCTGCAACCAAAACATTATTCAACAGATTGGCAAATATTCACTTACCAACATACTACAAAGCACACAGACATGATGCTTCTTTCCTCTTTCCTACTATAACTACGTCAGCCCCTTTTCCTCTGAATGCTTACCCTATTTTCACAAACCCAAGCAACACCCTCGTCTCATTCTTGCCATGTCTTCCCTTCAATAATTTCTCACATTAAAATTTTGGTTCAATCTTTCCTCCCCACAATTTGTAATCTGAAATGTCATCACCATCAATGTTTTTCTTGCAAACATAATTTCAAACTGAACATCAGCAGCATCGATGACCCCCAACAATTACAACTCAACAAATAGCTGTGTGTGTGTGTGTGTGTGTGTGTGAAATTAATCCTTCTCACTGTATAAATCTCATAGGAAAATCTTTTCAAGTACGTTTAACAAAAAAAAAACACACTTTTTTTCATTATTCTTATAAATATTATCAAACAAAAAGCTTTTTTTTAGTTAGTTGCCTTCCCAGTATTAAGAAACTCTTCAATTCTACCATAGACTTTCAGGAATCAGCTCTTTCAATGGTTTCATTGTTCATATGAACAAGTACTTATTTCCGTCTGATGCATATTTCATAAATATATTGGATACTCTCAACATATCTAACTACTTCCTGATGTAAACATTCCATGTGGAGCTCTAATTTTTGTCACAATGGTTCCCAGTGACCAACTCATTACCATTCCTGTTTTCTTTTTAAAAGCAGTCACATGAAACTTTGTCTCAGACTCTTTGACTCTTCATATTTGTTAAAACCACTGTTAATCATTGGAAGATTATTCATTTCTTTTACCCACAATTCCTCTAATATGGACATGATTATAATAAGCATAATCCTTTGTGGTACATCTATCTATATTTGTTACTCTTGCAAAATCCCAGATGATTTATAAAAATATAATATTGCTATTCAACTAAAAAAAAAATTGATAAATAAATATATATAAAAAAAAATAGAATAAAAATACTGGGAACCTTCAAAGCTTGGGAATTGATTTTCACCAACATCAAACCAATGCAGGAGATAAGATTATTAATAACAAATTAATGCTTTACATTGTTGAAATTTATTTCTGTCCTAAGAAGTACACACACACACACACACACACACACACACACACACACATGTAGGTGCAGGTGTGGCTGTGTAGTAAGAAGTTTGCTTTCCAATCACGTGGTTCCAGGTTCACACCCACTGTGTGGCACCTTAAACAAGAATATTATGGACAGTAACTCTTAAGTTTCAGCCACTAAGTGCAGTCATCATCAAACTGTGATGCATCAACGTTAATCTTGGCTTTGTATAGTCTTTATTGAGTTACAATCTTCCATGGGTGTGTAGGTTTGAGTGAAGTGGTAATTAGGTTATAGGTTGGTTGTTATGGATAGGTGCTTTGGAGAAATTTTTATTGATTAGATTTCAGGTTATGCTATTGTTTAGAATTTATTTATGTATGTATCACTTTGTAAGCAAGGAAGTATTTTTCAGTGCATCCATTTTGTTAGGTAGACACAGGGTATGTCAGTAGGATGTCTCCATTGTTATAACTGGAGCTACCTTATCACTATTACTGCTGATTTTGCAAACTCAGTCAAATTCTCAAGCAAAATGGAAACAAGTACCATCATTCTCATGTGGTATACTTGATAATTGTTAAGGTATTCCTCTTTGCATAAAACTATTGGTAGTCTAGTTAACCTTCAAATAAAGTCTATATATTTCGTTTTTTGTACCTGGTTTACAAGATTCTTTACGTGAATTTGTGTGATGGAAAAAGTTTTGCTGTGTCTAGAGAGTTATTATGTCAATATTATTTAACACATGCACCGGTTCAATTCTAATCCTTCATTGTTAGTCAATTGGTTAAAGACCCAACTAACTAATCAATTGCTTGTTTAATTTGGTTTGCGTGAGTTAATAATATTGGCATAATGACTCTCTATAGACACAACAAAAATGTGTGTGTATATATATGTGTGTGTGTGTGTGTGTGTGTGTGGATAGGGGCTAGTGATTTTGATGTGCATGGATGTGCACATGTGTGTGTGCATCTGTAATGTGTGGGTGTGCAGATGATAGTGTGTGGTGTGGATGCTGAGAAGTGGTCAGTGCTAGTGTGTGTGGAGTGGGGGTGTGGGTGTGGGGTGAAGATGTGCAGGTAGGGATGGGATATGTGGGAGTGGAGCATGTAGGGATGGGGGTGCTTGGAGTTCGTATCAATGAAGAGAGAAGGTGGGTTGGAGTGAAGAGAGGAAGTAGGTGCCAGATGAAGAGAGGAGAGGAGGGGAGTTGAGCCCATGCGGTGCAAAGGAGTGAAGAGAAAGATTAATTCCTATACACACACACACATATATATAT
>NC_068985.1:1144216-1144976 GCF_001194135.2 Octopus bimaculoides | reverse complement strand
TATTAATTCCTATATATATATATATATATATATATATATGTATACACACATACATATCATCATCATTATCATTTAACGCCTGTGTTCCATGGGTGGGACGGTACCACAAGAGCCGGCTAGGCTGGATGGAGCCTATACTGGACTTCTGTGACTGTTTTTACAGCTGGATGCCCTTCTGAACACCAAACACTTGGACTGGGTGCTTTTTATGTGGCACCTACACTGACAGGGTCACCAAGTACTTGCAAGACAAAAACTTTTAAGAGGGGAGGAGGCATTGGAGGAGGTGATGATGCAAAGGTTATAGCAAGACAGATACAAGTGTCTTGCTGTAGAGGAAGTACAAGGTTACCCGGCCGGAGAGAGAAAGATCAGGAATGAAGACAGAAAGAGATGTGCTACCACAAAGGGAATACATGGTTTCCCAACATGAGGGAAGTGCAGGAGAAGGAGAGAGAGAGAGAGAGAGAGTGGGAGACCACAGGATGGAGATGGTGGGAAAATACCAGGTATACTCACAAGTGCCAGGGCATACCCTTGAGTTTCAAATGCCATAATATAAGTGACAGGATATTGCAAAGGGAATGTGATTAAAGAGTGCAAGTAAGTGGCAAAAGACCTGGGTATATATAGAGTTGGAGGGACTACTGGATAGCAATGATACAGTGGCAGTGGGCCAAGAGGATATATACATGCGGCTTAATTTTTAAAAAATTCCCTCCATTTTCTGCTTAATTTATATATATATATATATATATAT
>NC_068985.1:1139426-1141939 GCF_001194135.2 Octopus bimaculoides | reverse complement strand
GCACACACACACACATACACACACACACATGCACTCTCTTTCACCCTCACACTCTTACGTACACACCATGCACACACACTCATGCAGTCATCTCATTTTACACATACATACATGCACACACACACACATCTAGGCAACCAAATCGATACAGTTCCAACTTACCAGTAAATGGGTAACATATTATTGGAGATGCTTTGTGTTACTCAGAAAGCCACTTAACAGACAAAAGCCTAATCTGCATAGCTGTGAATAGGTACCATCTGGAGATAGAATACACTGTTGCAAACAGTGAGAATCCCACATATCTGAAGAGTGTTTCTTTTGCTTACATTGCTGGAAAACGGACGCCAAATGATGACGACGATGATGATGATGAGAAGCATTAGTAGAACATAATAGAATAAAGTGAATTTCATACATTCATGTACCAAATATGCACCTAGGAGACAATACTTTAGTGATGAGGTTAGAATAAGAATGAAACATGGCTAGGGAATTCCTGTGTGCTTGTTGGAAAAAATAAAAATAATGTTAGTCATTGATCGTATGAGTGACAGAGAAACGTTTGGTCGTAATAGTTTAGATGCATATGGCTTGTTTGCAAGGACGAGAAGTTATAGGAAGAAAGGATTAAAGCTTTTTGGCTAAAGTATAATGCAGATAATATTGTGAGTGTGTGTGTACATATATATGTATGTGTATATATGTGTGTGTGTGTGTGTATATATATATGTGTACATATGTGTATATATATATGTATATATATATATATATATATATATATAACACACATGCACATATACATACACACATATATACATATATATATATATATATATATATATATATATATATATATATATATATATATATATATATATATACATACATATATATATATATTATACACATACATACATACATGTACACATACATACATGCATACATATACACATACATACATACATACATATACACATACATACATACATACATACATATACACATACACATACATACATACATACATAAATATATAAAAGGGTATATGTATATATACATATATATAGATTCAGATGAATAAAGTACTTAAGTTGGGGCACCAGAATTTAGTATGGTATTATCCGTACAATTTCAAAATAAGGTGATTAGAATCAAAATAAGCAACAAGGATATCCAAAGTTAATGCAGTACAATCGTTTCAAGCAACTCCATTTAATTGAACAATGCAATCATTACATAACTTTAAAATGCAGAGCAATCCTCAGCTTCACAAAGACATAGAATTTAATTAAATTAGAACAGATAGACACATTAGTATAATTATACCTAAAATCTCCAAGAAGTTAAGGAGATAGACAACCCTAATCCTAATTCCAGCATAAAAGTTACAGCATAGAGTAACTTCTATGCTGTAGTGAAGGCAGCATCTTCTTGGTCTATCTCCTTGTCTGTGAACCTTCTGACATTACCAGTCCATGCTAGCTTTGCATGGTGGTATTCTGCAATGACATCCTTTATTCCAGTTCTGTCCGTGATCCTCTTGTTCCAGGCGTGATCGCTTAGCGACATTCCCAACATAGAACATTTTAGGGCTCTCTGCATGGTAAACAGATGTTGTTGTTGTCTCTTCATCAAGGACCAAGTCCCACATGCATATAGAAGTGACTCTGAGGCGAGAGATGAAGAATGAGATCTTGTAAAGGAAATGAGCAGGATTGAGAGCATGGCACTCGGTGAAGGATGGGCTGAAGGCAAACCTAAGCAAGGCAACTCGTGTCAATTTCTTCACACACACACACACACACACACATATATATATATATATATATATATATACATATATATATATATAAGGTTGAGGAGGGTATTGGATTTAACCAAACCCCGTAGGATACAGGTAATACCATGCCACCAGGGAAAGCAGTCTTAAACGATGATGATGATGATGATATAGATATACTCATATTTTGAGTCTTATTTTTCCTGTTTGCACCAACATAATTATGCATACATCTATCATATATATATATATCTACATATATAAGAAATATATATATGGATATATGTATATATAAGTATATTAGTCTCGCTATGCCTACATGTAATGTCAATATATATATATATATATATATATATAATATATAGTTTTAGGGAAAATAACCAATTATCAAGAACTCATCGATGAAAATCCACTATCACATATAGAAAAATTAATAATTAAAAGCACAATAAATGAGTATAATATAAAGTAAAGTAAATATCATAAGATAAATATAATAAAAAGATTACACGTGTTTCATAACCAATTTTCAAATAGAAAAGAAATTTAAATCGATTAAAATCAATTGAAATTATCGAAAATAAGTTCTATTCAAAAATATAGCTACTCGTCAGATCGTAAGTAGAACAATAATTAGATATATATCTCAACCAACAATAAGTACCAAATGAATTAATATGAAATACTTATTATATAAAGATAGAAATATTATTTAAAAAATATCATAATA
>NC_068985.1:1129798-1137489 GCF_001194135.2 Octopus bimaculoides | reverse complement strand
TGTGTTATTATGTTGGTTGGTTTTTAGTGTGTTTTTGTCAAGTTCCTTGGCACGTTTTATTCCAAGATCTATGAGTGTGGAGGGATATTGGCGTTGTAACAGTGTTTTTTTGAGATCTTGTAAGCGTATTTCTCGAGTGGTAGGGTCAGAGACAATGGTGCAAATTCTTTTAGCTAAATTAAAGGGGATATTTATCTTGGTGTGTTTTGGGTGGCATGAGCTAAAAAGGAGGTATTGTTGTGAGTCTGTAGGTTTGTGGTAGATGTCGGTTGTGATTTGGTTATTAGGTGTTTTTATGATTGCTGGTGGGCATGCAAAAAGCACCCAGTATACTCTCAGAGTGGTTGGTGTTAGGAAGGGCATCCAGCTGTAGAAACATTGCCAGATCAGATTGGAGCCTGGTGCAGCTGCTGGCTCAACAGACCTCAATCAAACCGTCCAACCCATGCCAGCATGGAAAACGGACTTTAAACGATGATGATGATGATGATGATGATGATGATATATACATAGATACACACACACATATTGTTGTATTTGGGGATGGTCATGTTGCCAGTTTAGCCAATGAAAACACACACACTGTATATTTGGTGTTCACTTGTTTCAACTTTATTTTATATCAATTGTATTTCAGCCAGAGTTCTTTTGTCACACCTCTGTGACCTCATCAGTGGTTGGCAATTTCTTTTCCTTCTTTGGACTTTTCCCTTTCGCCTTTCTGACAAAGAGCTACGCTTGAAATGTCAAACTCTCTCCTTCCACTGAGCATCAAGCTAATACATTTCTTCTGCACATCTTTGTATTTTCTGTTTTTATTCATTTTTCATTTCTTCATTTGCATTCACACACACACACACACACTTATATAAGGATAATATAATATGAGTATGGAGGACAACAGTCTTTGATAGTAGATCACTTGATTCTGCACCACACATCAGCTTTGAGTTGCTGAGTATATATTCATATGCCATTATAGAAGATTACGGAATATGTGTATCCAGCCCTGGAATGCAGCCTGCTGTCGGATAACATGTGGCTGCCAAACCATGATGTAAGTGTTGTTAAATGCACATTATGAGGTTTATACCCAAACTATATTGTGTGTATAATATATAGCAGACAGGATAGTGCATTCAATGTGATCGTTACGAGTGGAATACATCTGATTGTCAAAAGTTGACAACACTCTTGAAGCGACAGAGTAGGAATACAAGTAACTGTTCTGGTAAAAGAACAAAGGCTGTAAAAAACACAGAACCCTTCCAGGTGTGATGATAATATCGGTAAAAAAAAACAACAGACTCAAAGTTATTCCAGTTCTAAAGAAGAATTAGAAACAAATACATTTGGGCAATGAACACAACTAAGATATTCTTCTATGCTAAATTCAATGAGAGTTCTAGAAATAAAATTGGTTAATGTTACAATATCTTTAGCAGGACATGTTATTTCAATTATATTCATACTAAAATGTTTCCTTTTTGTTGATCACTGTTACAAACTTTAAACAAAATGTAACAGATATTCTTATATTACATTTAAGCTAATGTAACTGTAACATCCACCTAAGGGTGAAACAGACAAAGTGTAATGGAAACTACATTATGCTGAAGTTGTACAGATAGAAAGAGTGGATTTGGCTGAGGGCAATTTTAAGTAAACAGTCTGTAAACGTATTAAAATGAAGAGTAAATGAAAACAGAAATGGTTAAGGGAGTTTACATTGACAGGTAACCCATTAAGTCCCAGAGTACTTAAATTTCTGAATATTACCTTTAAATTTTTACAGATGATTGAAAATAGGTTAAAAGGAAAAAAAAAATAATAATTGAAATTCCTTTACTTCAAGGAAAAATGGAAATACTGGGTGTCCTATAAATAGGACATTGAGACAATGTGATATAGCTTATTCAATGTTCTCATTTAGTGTCCTATTCATAGGACAGTGGGACTTAATGGGTTAACATAGACAGCTGTTGGTGAGATAGTTTGGCAATAGGGATGGATGTCGATAGTGAATGGTAAGAAGTACAAGACTTGTGAATTTGTCCACAAAAAATTGGTAGTAGCTGACATTGATTAGTAGTGATAAACACTAGCTGCCAGTCGGTAGTTCATGGTTGGCTGAAGTAAAGACTATTGAGCAGAAATAAGTGATGCTAATGATTGTGAAATGTTTTCTACAACAGAGGTAGATTCTAGGTGGCAACTAGATCAGATAGAAATAGCAGCTAAATTTTTGTCACCATACACCCTTTCAACTTAAAAAATTGGGAAGACACACTTGATAATGTAGTCATAGGTACACGATCCCTGTTAAAATAAACAACGGAATTGTCTCAGTTGAAATTTCTTTGATTATAGGTTTGTTGGATCAAAGATGATATAAGAATCAACAAAAGAACAAATCTCCAATGAGGGAATCTCTAAATAGTTTCTCAGCTTGCTAGAAACAGCAACTAAGTTTCGTTTAACATGCATCCTAAATAGGAAGACAGTAAGTAACAGGTCTGCTTGATCAGGGTGATCTTATGACTATTTACATCAAAACAAATGATCACTGGCTAGCCTGATATCGATACTGGGAAGCTGTTAAGCCTTTTTATACAAACCTATCAGAGAGACCACCTTTGGTTCCACATGGATGTAGTCTAAGATATCTTGGGGTGTAGCAGTAGCTTCATCACTGATATGAAAGCAGCACTACTTTAATGGGAACTGCTCCAGTGCCTTGTGGAATCTGCCACTGATATAAGGTGAAGTATTTTCTAGACTTAAAGTGGGAGTTTAGTCTCTTTGGGGAAGTTTTAGCAATATTATATAAATATATGAGATTGCTATGAGAGTCAATCATAAACTGTAGTAATTCTGAAGTTGTTCCCGAGTAGAGAAAATGCAAAACTATCTCTTTGAGAGATGTAATAATTGTATCTTTTTGATGTTATCTTTCACATTGTCCTGTTTCATTTGAAGATCATTCTGAAGGTTTATGACCAGTTAAGAACCAGCTTGGGGTGTTTAGATTCTGTATTAATGACATTTGTGGTTAAGAAAGAGTGAAGAGTTATGTTATTAGAAATGGCAATGAAGAGATCATTAATGTACATAATATCTCAGGGGAAACTTTCAATCCAGCAAACAGAGATCAAATATAAATTAGAATCAAACTGATTTGGTGGAAAATTTTCAAACATGATGAAGTTAAAAAATCTATGTTAATTTCAGTTAAAATAATTTTGTTAAACTTTTCAAAGACTTACAAATGATGGCTGTTTTGTGTAACCCAGAGGAAATTACATTATAGTCACAAAAGAATAACTAAAGGGATCCCTGGAGGATGTGCAGTCCATTGCCTGCCCTTAATAAGATGTGTTGGGTTGGGCAGTAAAAACTGAGGATGAGCTCTATTCCACAATGTCTATTACTCATATATGTCAAACTTGTTCACCAATGATTTGCGAGATGTCCACTGCAATGGCAGCAGAGCAAGAGAATCTCAAGTTTTTGAGCTAAGAAGTGGTATCACAAAGGGGACACAATTGATTATTTCTGGTTAATAACTCCACCAAATGCAAATTTTGAGATTATGGCTGAGATTCCAGCAAAAAGGGGTTGGTGCTTGTCATTGGAAGGGGGATTGAGAAAGTGTACACTTGAGTGATCGTCGGTAGATTTATCCATGATAACTTCTTTATCATGCAGGGTGTTGTAGAAAGGATGACTTTGAGACTCTAATTAATTTGGATCAATTAAAAGTTTTTGACAGGGTTTATCATCATTACTTGAAGGCAACTGACTCTTGCTCCATTTTCAAGGGCTCAATCACTTCAGTGTGCAATAGAATTTGTTTGGCACGTAAATCATCTTTCAACCATTTTCAGTCATAAATTCAGTCTGCAAAGAGTGTCCCTTCTCATCACTTTGGTGTGTATTAACTCAAGCCATTAAACAGAAACCAAGGCTGCTGACAGAAACTGTGATACAGGAATGTCATGTTGGACATATGTAGATGTTGTCACCATAATAGCATTAGATATTGCAGTAAATAAGATGAATGGTGCCATTCTAAAGGAATTTTAGGGCAGTCATGATCATATTTTAACCTAAAAAAGATGGTGGTTACCTGGTATCTCGGTACCTGGGGAAGCACCATCATTAAGTTATTTGTATAGTTGTTCAGTTCAGACCTCCAGATGAGTAAGATTGGGATGAGGTGACAAACAGGGTGGTCAGTGTCACCCAGAAATGGACTGAATGGAATTTATAACTGAAAGGGTGAGGAGAGATGGCATGAAATGGTTTATGATGTGTAGACATGTGTTGAAGCTGTGGCCCCTACAGAGATACCTCGATGGAGTAAGCAAGTGTGGTTGTCTTCTCATGAGGCACACTTCCCCATGGCTTGCTTCATTGATGGAGCTGCAGTTTTCGGTCAAGTGATGACTTTGGCTAGCCTTCTGATGTCTGGGATGTTTCCAGGAACTCATAGCTTTACACCAGTCTAGCAATGCACCTGGTGGAATTTATCCATTAACATTGTATAAGGGACTAGAAGTGCACAAGAGTAACAGCATTTTCAGCAAAACTCAGAGAATCAACTGACAAGTTTATTTTGAAAAGCTTCTGGTTCAGAAACCATGGATAATTTCCTGCAAATCTTGGCTCATAATTAAACTTGAGGCGTTGCTGGGTTCAGACAAACTCTACAACCATGAAGGTGTCATTAATTAGGGCTGTAAGAGATGCAAGAGAACTATTCTACAAGCAAATTGTTATCAGATGTTATGTAGATTCAGCTGTCAGATGACTCTGCTATGGATATCACTCCACCACATTTCTTTGTCCAAGAAGGAAAGCAGCTTTCCTATGTTTAATGGCTACGGTGAAGGAAGTTATGTCGTGGACAAGATTGAAAGGATTGAAAAATGATGCTTTTTTTGTTGTTCAGGCCCTTGTCAACTTTTCATGTTTCCCTTTGCAGAGGAAAATGTGGTTGGAGATGTTACCCTCCAGTAACTTTATCAAAAGATGAAAGCTGCAAATACGTCCCAAGTGAATGAACCCGAGAAGTAACAGATGGAAGTGGGCTCTTACCCTTGGTTATCAGGGTCATCTTTGATCTGTGTGTTTCCTTGGTTGTCGTTAGGTGAAGGTCATATACTGAGTAGATTAAAAGCCAGGGTCATCTTTGATCTGTGTGTTTCCTTGGTTGTCATTAGGTGAAGGTCATATACTGAGGACCTTCCTAGGTGAAGGTCATATACTGAGTAGATTAAAAGCAAAATTGTATACTTTTATTTCCTCTACCCTATTCTTTCCATTTGTGTGTGCATAACTACAAACAGGTTTTTGCAACCTGTTCGTGCAACATCCTCCTCATACATCACCCTTGTGGCAAATAAAAAAAATTCCCCTCCTGTTCCTTCCTCTCATCATCGTCATCATCATCATCTTCCTCTTTATTAATCATACAGAAACTAATACTTTTTTTTCTCTTTCATATTCCTGCTTTTCCTTTTTACCATCATCTAATTTCTTTTCCAATTCCTCTTATTCCTTTCCAATTGTTGTGAGTTTTTTTTTTCTTCTTCTTTATATTCAACTAGCACAAATACAATTTGTTCTTCTTCCTCTTCTGGCAGAAATGGAGAGAAAAACGCTAGTCATTCTTAACTAAATACAATTACATACTAATGTATGTAGATACAAATTAAGTTTCCTCTCCATAGTAATGGAGATTTATCGTAGGTTGGGCCATTTCTTCTCTCTATATTGAACAGTGAACCAGAAATTTGATCGAGTTGTCACAGTATTTTTGTTCGGACAATAAATTATGAAGTAAAATGTGTTGACCAATTTCTATGAAACTAAGTTAATAGTCAGAAACTCATTGAATAATTGAATAACATCAGTTAGATATGAAAATATTTGTGTTTAGCTGAAATTATAATCACCAGTAGACAATTTTATCAGGACAAAAGTTGCTTACAAGCAAAGCCTCCTTTCTTGAAGAAAACTGTTCATTTGCCAAGAATTCTCTTCAACATCTAAAAAGTGTTATTATGTAGCAAATAGTAAGTCATGTTTTTCTTTTCCATTCTTTTTCTTACTTCTTTCCTTCTTTTTAAAGTTTTATTTATTTCGATGTTTTAATATATAAATTGAATATGGCCATTTGAAATAGTTGAAGCTTCTTACATGCAATGTCATTTACATATTGTGGAATAAAATAAATTTTATGTCTTTAACCTTAGAATGATATCTCTCAGTAAAAGAGAGACCGGTGTTATGAATTATTATCATTATTAGTAATGTAATTCTATGAGTAGATTCAAGCATCTTGTCACTAGTGATATGACAGAGTTAATAATTATAAATACAAACATAATTTTCCTAAGTATTTAAAGAAAAATAAATCAATGAATTTTCAATCTGTTCTGAAATATAGTTTTTATGATAGTCATAATATCTTGAAATAAGAATGAGCTGGTATCATATTCTCTGTATCATTTCAAAGTTGCTTTAATATTTAAATATTTATTGGAGAAAGAAACCAGAGTTGACGTGTTTATGCTTTTCCCCAAATAGCTGCAACATAAGTGAGGCAAAGTAAAATAGTTGTAATATGGAATTCAAACCAAAGCACAGAATCAACGCACCTAATTTTTAGTTCTGCTATTCAAAACATCGTTTTTTCTTTTAATATATGGCATCTTGTAACGCAGTGAGCTGGCAGAACAGTTAGCACGCCAGGCAAAGTCCTTAGTTGTATTTCGTCTATTCTTTTTTTATTTCTTTCAGTCATTTTGATTGCAGCCATGCTGGAGCACAGCCTTTAGTTGAACAAATCGACCCCAGAATTTAATTTTTGTAAGCCTAGTACTTATTCTATCGGTCTCTTTTGCTGAACCACTAAGTTAAGGGGACATAAACACACCAGCATCAGTTGTCAAGCAATAGTGGGGAGACAAACACAGACACACAAACTTACACATGCACATATATACATATATATATATATATATATATATATATATATATATATATATATATATATATATATATATATACATACATCACCGACTCCTTCAACTGTACTTCTACCAATATCATCTACTGCATCTCCTGCTTCCTCTGCTCTTCTCTATACATTGGGCAAATGGGACACCACTTGGCTCACCAGTTCGCGGAACACCTCCGAGACATCCAACTCGGCAATGACACCCCGGTCTCATGCCATTTCTGCTCTACCAGTCATTCTTTCCAAAACCTGTTCGTGTTCAATTTGTCCTTGCACAGGGACCATCCGGACTTGCGTTTGCGCTGTGAACAGGGATTAATCTACTCTCTTCGCTCCTTTGCACCATATGAGCTTAACTCTCCTCCCCTCTTCATCTAACCTCCTCCCTTTGCCTCTCCCCCTCTTCATCTAACCTCCTCTCTTTGCCTCTCTCTCCTCACACCTACTTCCACCCACCCACCTCTCCTCTCTTGCTCCTACTCCTACTTCTCTTCACTCCTACTCTCTTTCTCTTTTCTCTCTTCTTTTCACTCCTACCCGCCTTCTCCTCCCACTTCATCGTCACCCCTCCCTCGTAAGCCCACCCCACCCCTACTCATTCCAACCCCACCCCTACACATTCCAACCCCATCTTCCCTATCCTTCCCATCCCATGCAACCCAAT
>NC_068985.1:1109775-1124775 GCF_001194135.2 Octopus bimaculoides | reverse complement strand
CAAGGAATACTCATTGATTGTTTGATCACATTCAGAAATCCAGACGGATGTTGTTGATGATGCTTAACCCAGGTCAGCCCTCACTAAACAGATCTGTTACCAAAGATATTTCAGCTGTGACCATCCCAACTTTTGGAATGCCTATAACAGCATTGTCTTCATTTTCTTAAGAATGTATTTATGTGATTTGAGAGAAAATTGGGTATTGCTTCAGGTCAAAAAATCAGGTAGAACAGGGGCCCTTAAACAGGAGTACCCTTACTTCTAAGGGCATGCAAGAGAAATTGCAGGGTTTGTTCAAGTTTTGTATAAATAGTGGAACTTTGAAATAATTGCAACTAACAAGCTACACCTGGCATTCACTTGACAGGCTCCATCACTGTACTTTGTACTTTATTTGATATATTTGTCTTCAGTCCCTTTTTTTCTTAACTACTTCCCCCAACAAGTTGTATTTTGTGCCAGAAACCAATAAACTTTGCATTCCCAAAATATTTCACCTATTTTTAGTGCTTTTAAGGTTCTATACATGGATGATCTGATTGGAAAGTACAATGATTACACGGGGAATTTCATTTTACTTGTATAAAACTGAAAAAAAGGTTTCCCATAATTTGTTGTTTCATAAAAGTTTCATGATACCACTCAGGATTCAGTGAAGCCTAAAACATTCTAAAATGGTATTTGTCAGGCAATCATCTTGATCCGATTAACAAAGAACGATTTTATTTTGAACAGAAAGTATCTACTGTGAAATTTATGCAACTTTAGGTCAGATATATCAACAAAATGAAGCTTACCTTGGTTTTCATATTATTGTTCTGAGAATTGCTGAAAATAAGAAACCCCTTACAATCCCTAAAGCTTTGATCTTTGCCCTGCTGCAAAGATATTGTTGATTGTATGCTGGGAGAAAATACAGCAAAGAAACTGAAAACTCTGTCATTGTCGAATGAAACAATTCATTAAAAATTATCTGACATGTCAGATGATATTAAAAAAAAAAAGAAAAGATTGGGTTGTATCAAAAATCCAAAAAGTTCATTATCCTCCAACTTAAAGATTCTTTTGTTTGTAATATGAAAGATATGTCAATGATTTAGGTTTTAAAGATACCGTGATAGATAATGTATTGAATTTATTTTCAAAATAGGTTTTTCTTGGTAAATGGTAACTACACAGCTGATGGAATTAAGATGAGATGTAGAGTTGTATCTTTAGCAAGAATGTGAAATATCAATTAAGTCATAAATTACATAATGTATTATGTTTGAAGATACAGCTTCTAGCTCTTAAATCTGTTCTTGATGGTACTGTAAGTATGGTGATGAATTTTGTCAAATCTTGTTCTCTAGTTTGTTAAGTTGAGAGTTAAATGCTGAGAAAGAAGCACTTTAGCTTCACTCAGAAGTAAGATGACTGTGATGAGAGAATGGTAACTTGAATTGTAGCGAATAAAAAGATGTAAAAGAATTGATTACAAGAAATCAGAAGGATACAATAATTAAGCTTACATTAAAACTTCCTGACAGCAAATGAATTATTAGAGACTTCAATGATATATTGAAATAATTCTGGATAAAATTTTGAGGTGTAGAATAAAAATCTGAATGACTTTTACCTTGTTTGCATGAATATAAGGGAAAATGTTACGCTGCAGAAAGTAAGGAGCAAAAAATTAAGCTGTTCTGTTAATCCAGATGAATCTTTTTATTACTACATAATTAGTAAGATACCTATTTCCTTGATGTCAGTGGATTAAAGTATCAGCTCATTTGAAATCCTTTTAGTATTAATCTTACATCAGTTCCAAGAAACCAACAAAGATCTTTTTTGAAAGATTCTCCAAATAAGAAAAAATCTAGAAAGCCATTTGCTCTTCCTTACCTTTGTGAATGAGGGTTTTTAACAATTTTTGTCAACTGAACCAAATTCTATGAAAGGCTATTAAACGAGAATTAAACTGTTTCTTGAAATGAGCTGCTTATTGGAAAGAACCAAGCCCATTAAAAGGAAGTTACTAACGACTAATTCATATCAATCATCCATTCTAAGACATTCTTACATTTTACCCCTTATTTCTTACCAATTCGGCCAAACTGAATAATTCCTTTAAATAAGAAAATATGTTGGAGTTAATTTTAATCCTTTAGTATTGTTAATCCTTTGTACTATACAATAATGGCAATATATCTGACGCAGAGTTGTACAAACAAAGCATCCCAATATCATAATCCTTGTCATCATTCAACTTCTGTTTTTACTCAGTAAAATGTGTTGGGGATATGTGCCGTACAGCATACCACCATTCTTCTTAACCATTCCCCATCCGGTTTGTGAAATACAGCATTATCATTTCCAATGTCGTCATTTTCTTCCACGTCTTCCTTGGTCTTCCTATGTCAGCAAAAAGTACTTTGCATCAGGTTCTGTCGTTCCATTTGCCTCTTATCTGTACAATCAAAAGCACCTCTTCTACTCACATTGGCAAGTGTCATCAGGTTTCATCGATTCTGTCGGCTCATTCACTCAGTTTATCCTTTCCCAGCATGGGAATTGACATTGTGCATTTAACAGTTCACAACCTGATCGTCAGATCTTTGACATTTGTTGCACATGTTGCACTACAAAGCAGTATCACTTTTTTACAAAGACAAAAATAAATGAAGCAAAACAAAACAAAGTCTTTTATTACCAACAAAGGTCAGCAGCGCAACATTTTCTTACTCAAACTTCAAACTGTTTAATCTTGAGTCAATGTAAGCAAAATGATAGAATAATTAAGTGACTCAAGAAATATCGATTTCAAATTTTGGTACAAGACCAGCAATTTCAGGGGAGGGGATAAGTTGGTGCCTTGACCCCAGTGTGTAACTGGTATTTATTTCATCGATCCAGAAAGGATGAAAGGCAAAGTCGGCACAATTTCAACTCAGAATATAAATTTGACAGGAATGTCATTAAGCATTTTTCCCTGCTGCAATAATGACTCTGCCACCTCAGAGTCTCTAGAAATATCAAAAACAAAACAATGGGAAAGAGTACAAGCTATAGAATTGCGCAGCAGAGTACAAATAGAAGGGAATCTAAGATTTTGAAGAACAAAAAAAAACAAAACAAAAAAAAGAAACAGACTCAAATACACTTGCCTACACATATATACACATACACATATATACACATACACATATGTGTAAACACATATACATATGTGTAATGCACCCTTAACTTAAGCATTCAGATTACTCTGTTAAATGTAATTATTTATTCACATTGTTTTGAAATAATTATGTATGTATATTTCTTAGCTTTACGGTTTTGATGACATGGTTGCTTACTTTTAGAATGACATTGTAGGATAGGGGTGAGAGGCCATATCTGGCCACCTTTGATGTAAACCAAGTAAAACATTTGAGTCAGAAAAGCCTGTTTCAATGTGAAAGAGTTAAACGTATTCATAAGCCTTTCTCATCTCATTTCACTTATTTTTTGCTTCCTAAAACTAAGTCTCTTACTTCTGCTCCATCGGTTCGCCATGCTTCCTTCACTAGAAATAAAATCACTTTTTATGAAACATTTTACTAGGCTCTTGAATAAATGCCACTGGTTGAAACACTGAATTCTTCTCAATTCATTCTTCACAATGGAATCATATACGTTATACTTTTGCCTGTCATCATGTTGTCATTTTGTTTCATTGCTCAAAACTTTTCTTATGATTATCGTTCAAGGTCACTTGAGTGATGGAAACTCAGCATGCTCCATCTTGCAAGCCTTCTTAATGGTTTGCATTTTTCAGTTTGAAATTTTGAAAAGGCAGAACAAAAATGCATTAATTCTACAATTCACCAGAACTATTCAATTGTTTTCAGCTGCAAACAAACTCAAATTGTGGATTCAAATGCAATCCTTAGAATAACATGTTAAGACAGAAATAGATTATTCGATTCCAGATGTGTTCCTTTTTGCATTTGTATCTCAATTACTGGTAAATGGTATCTTTCTTCTTTTATGAGGATTTAGTCATCAGAAAAAGACTTCAGCATTAAATGAATTGGTATCATGTTCATATCAACAAATTAGATTAGAACTCACAGCAAATGGACTACAACCATGCTACCATTCATTCTATGGATTTGATCTAAAATAGCTGCTTTAAGTTATTTACTCTTTTATAAATTATAAAATATTTTCCATTTCTTGATTTTGAGGATTTTATCATATTTTCTCTCTTTTTAGTTTTTCTTCATTCTAAATTTAACAAGTTTGAACAATATTAATACAGCAAGGTACACATATTCAAAGTAACACACAGAATGCAAACACCCACCCACCCACGCACACACACGCACACACACACACACACGCACGCACACACACACACACACACACACACACACACACACAAACACACGAGCACACAATAAGGAACACATCTATATGCATACACACACAGAAGTATTATATCCAATATAATATGATAATATAGATACAATATATATTTATGTATATTCATATGTATGAATATATGTTTACGTATTTGCACTTATGAATGCATATACATACATACATATATACATATATATATATTTATATATGTGTGTGTATATATGTCTGATATGTATGTATGTGTGGATGAATATATGTATATATATATATATATATATGTATACACACACATAAATACAGACATACATGCATATACGTATGTGTGTGTATGTATATATATATACACACACACACACACACACACACACACTCACACACACACTCATATACATACATATAGATATACATATGTACATACATTCATATGCATTTATATATGTGTTAATCTAAAAATCAGAACAAAGCAACTAACAGTTCCCTTAGGCAATAGATTCAAAAACAATCAAAGTCAAAATCGCAAAACAAAACAACACACAAAAACCAAAAGAACACATTGAAACTTAAACAAATGGGATTTCTTGATATTGTTTTAGCAAGTTAATTAGATATCCAAGTTTTTCATTTTTTTCATATTTTGTCTCTATACTTCATCTTCATCCCTTCCACCCCTACCATCTTGTACAAGTCAATATATCAGCTTAATCCAGCTGTTGGTAATATAAAATTCTTCAGTTACCACCTGCTCTCTCTCTTTCTGTTCTAGAATCTTCAAAATTTATTGTTTCTTTACTATTCTGACATTTTACAATTTGCAGTTCAATATTGAAATATTTTCAGTTAGCCATTTTGGTTAGATTCCAGAATATGTTACTACATTTTAATTTTTGGTCTTCTTGTTTCTCTTTTAATTTACTATATTTATATATTATATTATTATATTATTATTAATAATATTTCATGTTTCCATCTGCCTCTTATTTAGAATGTTCATATGAGTGTACATATATATATATATATGTATATAAAATACACACACACATACACACATACACACACACACATAGATAGGTAGATATATACATACATACCCACATATGTGTATGTATGTATGTATGTGTCTATGTACGTATCTATGTACACATGTGTGTGTAAACATGCATGTGTTTATGTGCTACAATTTATTAATGACCCAGGATTTTCGAAGTGCATGTATAACAAATATATACACAGTGTGTTATAGACACAGTTATATGTATGTATGTATGTATGTATGTATGTATGTATGTATGTATGTATGTATGTACGTATGTATGTATGTATGTATGTGTATACTCACAGCAAATTTCCCTTCCATGAAGACATACTCCAATACATTAACAATAGATTCATCTTAGCTAATGTGGATGAAGTGAATGGAAAGACAGTGGAATTGCCATTCGCAGCCGCAAGTTTATGGCGAAGAGTTCTCTGGTTCAGTTAACATCTCAGTTAAGATATTTTACCAATTCTAGAGCATTGAAAAGATAAACATATGATGTTTTGTTTGTTTCTTCTCTGTGTGGAATGCAGAGCCTTCATATGGTCTTGAACAATGCTATAAATAGTATGTACATGTCTCTCAAATGAAATTAAATACTGGAAGGACACATCAGATTATACCGGCCAAAATAACCCGAACTCTACAGAACGATCATAACTGCAATCTCTTTCGTTTGTAAGGTCATTAGATCAAGGCTGACCTATGTCTGAAGTTTTCCATCATACCACCTTGAGCAAGTGTCTTCTACCATAGCCTAGGGTTGACAAAAGCCTTGTGAGAGGATTTGGTAGACGGAAACTGAAAGAAGCTCATCATGTGTGTGTGTGTGTGTGTGTGTGTTTCTATGTGTTTGTCCCCCATCTCTGCTTGACAACTGCGATTGGTTTCTTTACATGCCTGTAATTTAGCAGTTTGGCAAAAGTGACCAATAAAATAAATACCAGGCTTAAAGAAATAAATATTGGGGTCAACTAAAAATTCTTTAAGATGGTGCCCCAGCATGGACGCAGTCTAATGACTGAAACAAGTAATTGTAAAAGATAAAAAATTAAAGATGTCTGGAACTACATTCACACATTAAACAATGTGTGTTCTTCAAAATGGTGATATGTGATTCATGACAAACTCGTTAGATGTTGTTATGGACAGACAGACAGACAGACAGACAGACAAAATTTGGCTGCCATTTCTTGCAAGGTAAATGGTCCTTTAAAAGATTCCCTTTTTGGCTCATTATTTGACAGGCTGTACCACATAGAAACGAAATTGTTCTTCACAGTTTTTGAATGTATAAATCACGAAACATTTTAAAAAATTTACACAATTCTATATTTCTGAAATGAGGGACTCTTATGTCGCTTATTTGCATTAGTTGGACCCTTATCGTCACCTTGATTGCTTCTTTCCCTATGTTTCAGCTAAAACGTAGGGAAAACACCAAGACAAGGAGGCCAGTGCAACCGATGCAAACAGAGTAGGTTTTTAAAGTAAACAAAAATAAATGATGGATTCAAATGAGTTGTATTTGTAAGTCAACAAGTTTGTAGTTTGCCTCAATATTCAGAAGTTTACGAGAATCAGATACAATGGACTAACAACAGACTGTATGTGTGTGTGTATGTGTTAATATGTGCTGGGTAACCAGCAGCTGACTAGTACCAGTTTTCCCAGAGCTCTGAGCTGATTTTTATCAGTAGCTCCATTAACTGCCACAAGAGAAGCTCAGGAAAGTAGTCACAGAGCAGTTGCTGATTGGCCAGTTATAACCAATGAAAAAATAGCATCAAGCTGACCAGTTGATTTCCTGGTGGAGTGGTTTACATTTTGGCACAAATTGATCCGTACTGTTTATTGGCTTATCTAAATGTTGTTTAGTGGTTTTGGCTGTAGCTGCCATGGATGACCAGTAGAATTATATTCAACAGATGAGTAATGGCTAAACAAAGCCAAATTGAAAGGGAACCAAGATTTTCATGTAGTTAAGAAGTGTGTCTGTGTATATATTATTCAATTGGGTGTGTAAAGTGAAAGACCAACAAAAGTAAATGCGGAAGGCATGCTACATATTTCAGATAAAAATCTTTAAACTTATTGCAAGTGCAGTAGACACAAGCTGTTGTTGTTTAGTTTCTGACCTGTTCTGATCTATGATAAGAAGAGAAGGTTCTAGCCATGACCATCACATTTATTGCATTTCATTTTGTTCAACATGTCCCTCATTATTTAAGACAGCAGAGTGTGATCTGAGAAAGATTTCACTGTTATTTCATGCACTTCAAGTAGCCACATAGGAGTTACAACATTGACTCAAGTATATGTGTGCAGATGTTTTTGTGTGTATATGTATTCATGTGTGTGTGTGTGTGTGTGAGTGAGTGAGTGCGTTCATGTGTATGTGCATGTATATGTGTGTGTGTGTGTGTGTGTGTGTGTGTGTGTGTGTGTGTGTATTTACATCTTATCTTGGATGTTTTTTACTTCAATAATTTTACTATTCACATTTCACTAAAAAGATGAATAAGCATTTTTAAAAATCTTTTAATCATAATAACGGATTGAAGTACAATTTTGGTGCCAAAATTTCTAAAAAGTATAAGAATTTCAGCAGCACTTTTTGACTGTCATAAATTATTGCCTAATAAAAAGAATTTCGCAATGTAGTTTGTTTTTGTATTATGAGGAGTAAAGGAAGGAGAAAGAGTAGGAGTGAGTGATACATGGGGAAAAAGATGAATGATAAATGAAATAGATGAGATACATGTGTATGAGAAATAATAGAGTAATAAGGAAAGTAGATGGAAGAAGACGATAAGACTCTAATTGAGGTAGAACAAGGGAATGGGAAAAATGACTCACCTGTAAGTGGAGGAAGTTTCAAGTGAGAAAACATTGAGTTAATTGATGAAATAACTTATATGATGAAGTTTAGAAACTGTGAAATGACAAATATTAATTTGATAATTAATCAAAAGAACTATAAAATAATCTAAATGAGAAACCAACTAAACCAAGTTCAACAACATGATGCTAAAATTGAGTAAAAAATGGTGAAACGCTAAGCAGTGGAAGTATTTTTGCTTCTGATGTAATGAAAGCTTATTGTCTCCAAAACGATGCCTCTGATATGACTTTCATAAAAGTAACAGATTTGTCACCTGTGTTGAATAATTGAAAAGCAACAGATTATCTCTTCTATATCTGAAGGAGAACACCTGCTCTGTCACTTAATAAATTCAATAGGATTTTCACAAAGCTTTTCTCTACCTTTCTATTAATGATTTTCTTTGGCATGTGTCTTACCACGAAATTTTTCTTGCCTCTGGCCATTCTCTTTTCCTCTCTTTCTAGCTCTAAAGTATGCCACTTAGATACATAAGCTCTCCTACAGCACACACACTTGTCTTCATTCTTGCTTTGCTTCTGTATCCCTACTTTGGCTTCTCTCATTCTAAGTATTAAAAAAAATTCATTCTTTCTTTCCAAGAAGCTTTTATGAGTCTAATATTGTTTCTACACTCATACAACGTACCTCCAAGTTCTCTTTTGTCGGTCACCTTTTATCAAGCTGTAAAATTAGTCTCCTACAATATCTCACTTTTTCAGTAATAAGACTCACTTTTCTGTTGTTAGCCACGTTTTATTAGGTTATCATTTAGTCTAGAACTGAGTCACTTCCTTGTAATAAAACAAGAATCTTTTCTCCACTCAAGTCAATCCAAAAGCCATTTCAAAAGTCTCTGTTGATCAAAATTAAATCATTCTTCTATAACGTCAATTCAATTTCATTATGCAGTTAAATTTCCGTCCTGTATGCTATGTTGCTCAGAAGCCATCATATATTTCTGGGGATAACTGCCATGTCTTTGGCAGTAAGAATTGAACACTACTTGGAAACACATATAAAAAGGCCGTGTGACAGAGCAGGTATCACTTTAGAGCACACACTAACTTGGGGCACAGACTGACTGCAGGGGAACCTTAGGGATTGCTTGATCCTAAATAGAGGTTTCTAAGGGATTGCTGGATCTTTTAGAAATAGTTAAGTCTTCATCAAATCCTATCTAACCATCTTGAAAAATATGGAAGGAAACAAAGAATATTGTAATCTTAGACACATGAGAAAAGTTTAGATAATCATGGCTAGAATGCTGGTGATCAATGGTCAGCAAGAAAAGAGCTGACCCAGGATATCAGCAAGAAATATTTAATGATTTGGAAAAACACTTAAGAGTATGGTGTGACGGCATAGAGTGATTAAAAGAATACATTGTAGCACTGCAAAAGACATTGAGAGAAATAGGCTAAATCATCATATTCATCATCATCATTGTTTAACATCTGTTTTCCATTGCAGGCATGAGTTAGATGCTTTGAATGGAACTGGCAAGACCAGGAGCTGCACCAGGTTCCATAGTCTATTTTGGCAATGGTTTCTATGGCTGGATGCCCTTTCTAATGCCAACCACTTTACAGAGTGTATTGAGTGCTTTTTACGTAGCAGTGGATAAAATCTAAAACTATGAAAAAGAAAATAATGTAGATTTTGATATAAATTTGTTTCAAATGAGAACGAGTAATGTTGAATATTGATGATTTGAAGACAAGTTGTATTTGAAGACACTGAGAGACCCTTAAGAAACTAAGAACCAAGTGCAAAGATCATCAAAGACACTTAGTTATTTGAGTGAGTAATTAAGCAGTAATTTTGACTTAATATATTTATCATTATTTGCAAAGAAAACATTTTAAAGATCAAACGAGACAAAATCAAATAAATACAATACTGTGAAACAATGATGGTATTTGATGTCAATAGTAGTAGTAGTAGTAGTAGTAGTAGTAGTAGTAGTAGTAAATCCATCTTTGTTAAGTTTGGCAGGATGTTTTTCAATTTTCAATGTATACTGAATGAACCTTTTGAGTTGAACCTTTTGACCACATTGTGCCAATAATAATTAAATAATTAAATAATTAATTTATATTGTGCTAATAATATTTCAAGTGGACATCCATTCAAGATCAATCTGCCAGCATCCCCAACCAGTAACAGACAACATGCCTCATTGATCACAGTTTGAACAGAAATAAGTTTAACAATATTTTCTTTCTGATCAGCAAAACAGAAAAGGAATTGTATTATCAAAATTAATGGCAATCTTAGAAACGACTGTCAATAAATAAAGAAGTAAGCTAGGTGTGGCTGTTAACAATTATTACGAGGGCAGGATAAGATTTTCAAGAGATGCAAAAGGCTTGGGGTTTCCGAAAGAGTCATGAGATGTTAGGTGAGCTTATTTGAATGGGTAAGTTAAATGATGTATAAATAAATGTACAGGGTGGTCCAGAATTAGGTTTACAGTTATTCAACTATCTCTTTCAAATTCATATATCAACAGTTTAGATCTTAATTATTGTTATATTTTGATACAGAATTATCCATGTGAAGATCGACCCAGCAATAATGGAGGGAACATGTGAGCAATATATACTCAAAAGTACACGCTGATTAAAGCAGTAACTAAAAATCCATGTGCAAAACAAAGCAATATGCAAATTAGAAGAACTATTATTTGTACAAATTAACAAAATACAACTACATTTACTAAACAAGGCAAAAGTCACCAAACTCAGTTCAATACTGAGTCAGAACTGAATTAGAGCAATATAACAATTATAAAAAAATATGAAACCAATATTCTATGCCATTTTAGTGGGACGATTGGTACTCTTCTCCATCATGAGTACTCATTCTTACTGTTTGATATTAACATGGATATGTGTGTGTGTGTGTGTGTGTGTGTGTATATATTTATATATATTTATATATATATATTTATATATATATATATAAATTCGATTAGAGAATGTGTTAACCTCATGAAGGGATGGTTTCATCCAATTAGATACTAGTTCAATACCGAGTATATTAGGGGAATTAATTTCCTTAAAATAATAGGTATATATATATAAAAACATAAAGTTTATATTTATATAAAAGAAGAAAAGGAAAATGGAGATTGGAAAGTTAATAATTATTTATTATTAACAGCAAATTAATCATCATCCTTACAGCTGTTTCAATTAATACTCAGTAAATATTAAATTTATATGACCAGAGCATAATATCTTCAGAGGGGAAAACATCCGAGGGTATATTTTTTTCCTCTGGAGATGTTATGCTCAGGTCATAGAGATCTAATATTTACTGTATATTAATTGAAACAGCTATAAGGGATGATGATTAATTTGAGGTTAATAATAAGCAATCATTAACTTCCTAATCACCGTTTTCTTTTTCTTCTTATATACATGTGTGTGTATGTGTGTATGTGTGTGTGTGTGTGCGTGTGTGTGTTTATTATCTGAAATGTACGGTATTATATATCGATCACAGCTGATCTGACCATCTATTGTACCACTCTATTGCATCCCAAGCATCAAACCAATTGCTAGGGATACAATAGAGTGTTAGGTAACAATCTGATTATGTAACCTTAAGCTCATCAGAGTTAGCCAATATGGAAGGGAATATGGCGACTGCTGCCTATTGTCGGAGGTGAATTGACACCTTTGGTTCTGGTTGCTATAAATAAAATGGTGAAATGATAAAGGCTAGGGGATTAGGTTGAGAGTTCTGTCCCTTGGTTGGATTTTCTGTAAAGCTGGTAAGAGTTATCTTGAAGTAATCGTGGGAAACGTGTGCTTTATTGAGTGGGGTGCTGCTGTGGGTATGGGGTAAGTGATGGGTAGTAGTGTCATACCTATAATTTTTCCAGGAGTGTAGGTAGATATAATTGTTTTAAATCGTCTGCTTTCTTTCTGTATTAGTTAAGGTTGCAAGGAGTTTTATGCTAGCCTGTAGTGTGTAATGTTTGTGTTTGTGTGTATATGGAGGGGGGTTATGTATGAGGGTGTATAGATTGGGGGTGGTGAGAGAGTCTATTTGATAAGTGTCTGTCTTGTTGGTGCATGCATGTATGTACATGTGTGTATTGGTGTATGCTATGGTCAAACTCTTTGCTGGGTTCAAGGATATAGGGGGAGGGTATATAGTACCCCCACCCTATATACCTATATACGAGGGGGTACAAGAAGACAGGTCTTTCTTGATTTCCCTTTCGTTACAACCCAAAACCACTTCACTTATTAACCATTGTTCATCCATTAATACCATCTCCACCCTTATTTTTCATTGATCACCCACTGTGCCACTAAATTATCTTTTCTTCCCACTCCCCATACATCTCAATCTCTTCATATACTGTGCCTGATTCTCTCTCTTCCTTATGCAATCAATGCAAGAGCTTGTAATCCCTCTTATCCTTCTATTGTTTAGAGTATCAGCATTTCTATTCTGCAGTTCAACACTATCAGACCTCCTTTACCCTTCCCCACCTGCACACCCCTGCCCCACATATTTCTGCGTACTTCGTATTTTGAAACGCCACCATGATACCTCATCACCAGCTTACTTCCAATCTTTTCGCCCCATGTAGCTCTTCTACAACAAGAAACCTGTTCTGCTCTGACCCTTCTCATACTTTCCTATTCATCTCCAAACATAAGGTTGCTCCATGGGGCTCATAGTCTTGAAAGTAGTGCTGGTGGCATGGAAGATGTCCTCAGCCGTAGAAAAATCATCCAGTCATAGAAATCATGCTTAAGCAGACACAAGACATGCAGCAGTCTTTGGGCCCAAAAAATCTTATCAAACCACCCAACTATGCCAGTATGAAATATAGATGTTCAATGACAATGATGATGATGATGATGATAATGACGATGACGACGACGATGATGATGATGATGATAACACCACATTCTCTGCCTTCCTCACTCATACACACCAAACAACACTGCATTTTTTCTTATTTATGAGCAAAGCTAGTACCAGGTGATTCAGTCCCCTAAGCCAAACCTTCAGTGTTTGATCCTTCCTCCGTCCCTACAATATGTGCTGCTTTCTTTCATTTCTACATTGAGTTCTTCCTTCTCCAGGGTTTTTGTTTTGTTTTTTTCTTACACCATCCTCCAGGCATAACTTTCTTTTCATTAGCTGGCAAAAAAAGCTGAAGAACTATGATTAAGATGTGAATGAGAAATGTAAATTTTATGATGATGCATGTCATTGAAGAAATTGAAAATATTTCTAAATCAAATGGCAAATGATGACACTGCTGGATACTCTTCAGCTCTTCTTTACCCATCTTCACTTTCCTTCTTGTCCAAAGAATGACTTCATTTCTTCTTCTTCTTATTGGTTTCAAAATTTAGCACAATGCCAGCAATTTTAGGGGAGTGAGTCAATATCATCAACATCAATATTTAATCGGTTCTTATTTCAATGACCCTGGAAAGATGATAGGCAAAGTTGATCTTTGAGGAATTTGAACTCAGATCATTAAGTTGGATGAAATGCTGCCAAACGTTTTACCCAGCATGCTAACAAGTCTGCCAGCTCTCCAGCTTGGAATAATCTCATTACTGCCAGGTTTTCCGATTCTTAAGTGGAGTAGAAATTTTAAATAAGTTATTTGTGACACCCTGCCAGTCTTAGTACCTAGTTTGCCACATGTGTAGTGTAATCCTGCCCACAAACCAAGGATGACAGAAGGACTCAAGTTGACTCATTTGAGATGCATCTTCAAAAGCATCCTCGGTTTCAGGATGTTGAGCTTTGCTTTCAAAACCTGATAACGAGTGTGTCATTGTTTGTTAATGAACTGAAAAACCACACCTATGTTAACAAGTAACACCTATACGTTGATTAGATGGAAGAGACCTGTAAGATTATTCAGATGGATGCATATTACAAATGTATAAACATTCACAAATTAAGCAAAAATTCACAAAGAAAAATAACTCAGATGGCCCAGGAGTATGAATAGGAACAAAAAAAAAAAAAAGATGACAGAAAGCTTATTAAATGCCAAATGACTGTGGTTTGTTCGGGTCAACTGCAGTGCTGATGGTGCTTTGTGAGGGAGAAACATGTCTACAGCTGTCCTTTTGTCTCCAGGGAATTATGCTTGTTGCTTTCTCCTTAACAACAAGTCAATTTCAGAGAAGTTTGACCCTTGAAATTACCTTCTCTTCTCATATGGAGTGGAGTTGGTTGAGATTCCTGCAAGGTATTTGTTTACTTCTCTTTTAGAAGGAAGATAATTTCAATAAATCAGGAATTTATCTTGTATGGCATTTGATAAGGCATTATTTCTGTACACACTCACATGCATGCACATAAACACTCATTTACATACACATCTGTACATATATATTCTATTACTCTATACACCATAATTTTCTTTTAAAGTTTTAAAAAATTGTTGCCAGCCAAAAGAAAGATTACTTTGGAAGTTATTCTTGTTACTGCTCTATTCTCCATAAGTTCTAAGGAAAATACTTAAATATTATTTGAGGTGTATATCTACTTAAATGAAAATAAGAAACAGAATCTTGTTTGATTTTTGGAACTGAAACCACTTTCAACTACTTGAAGTCATTGAGGATTGTCGTCAGCTTGAATTTGAAACAGCAGTGGAGAAATGAGAGAGAGAGAGAGAGAGAGAGAG
>NC_068985.1:1105935-1109518 GCF_001194135.2 Octopus bimaculoides | reverse complement strand
GAGAGAGAGAGAGAGAGAGAGAGAGAGAGAGAGAGAGAGAGCAGAGAAAACAAGAGAAACTTCTTTTAACTCACTAAAACTATTTTTAATGTGTGCAATATGTGATTTGAACCTTACATCCTCACCAATAAATCAATAATTGAATACTGAAAGAGAGAAAATGTAAAGTGATAGAAAGAATTTAAATGGGGAAAATGAAGCCAAAGTTTTTGTAAAAGCTTGGAATCTTTTGACTCTTAATTTACAAAACAAAAATAAAACACAAAAGGAAAAAATGATATGTTAGAAAAATAAGTATACTTATAGGTAAGACCTATATGTAGAATATATATATATATATATATATAATATCTGCATGTAGAATTAAATAAATATGCTTAATTATATAATGCATATGTCTGTAGGAATATCACATATATATCCAAAGAACATATGTGAAATCTCTAAACTGAGCCAGGGATGTAATTCCAACAAGTCTCTGCTGTAGGCGTGAGCTTAATGCAATTCTATTAAAGCAGGTCTAAAATGTTGAATAATTTAGGATTAATAAATTCTAGTCCTTGTTTAAATCTCTTTTGGTAATTGTAAAATGTTATTGTGAAAAAGAGATTAGAATTAGAAATAGTAGAATATTAAAGAACATCAAATAGTATATAATATTACAACATTGTTGTTGTTATTGTTGTTGAGAGGATAAATTTCATTTTCCAGCACAAATTATATTTTTCCCACCTAAATTCTTTACTTTTTTTCTTGATTATTTTGTTTCTCTGATCTTACTCAACTAATAGTATATAAGTTGGATAAAGTTATCGTTAAAGTAATTTTGCAATTTTAAAACATACTGGCCTATGCTGCCCTAGAATGTTATGTAATATTCCAACTGTGAAAGTCTTTGCAATGCAAGTATTTCTAATGAAGGTGAGAATACTATCCTTTTATATTCAAAACACTCATTTATAATTGTTGCATAGTTATGTAACAGATGTTCAAATAAGGGCAATATATTATCTTCATAGTTTAAGAACGTTTTACTTCCTTTTATTTTTACAAAAGTACTCTCATGTTGGCATTTGTTAGACCAATCCTATGGTTTATACCTAAAAATTACAGTCCTTCATCATCTTACACTTGTCCTTCTGATTCAGTTATTCTCCAACTAGCTCCGTTAGCCAAATCTATGCTTTCAGATCTTCACTAGTCTGCTTCTATGATAGATACATCTAACCAACAAACCATGGCAAAGTTGCAATATGTCTCATGTAACATGTATTCACAGAATATCTTCATAGTCACCTGTCACTGCTTTCAAATCCTATTCGCTTATTCAAGTCAATCTCACACAGCATTTATTATGTGGTAGCATGGGCAAGCAGCTTCTGCTTTATCTTCAGGTTGACAACATATTGGTGAAATCTTTGCTTTGAGGGCAGATAAACAAATGCCTGGTGGCAAATGCAGCCAACTTCGAATGAGAAGGGGAAATAATTTCAAGAACCAAAAGTTTTCAGGGATTAACATGTCATTAAAGAAAAGTCAGTCTGATAAAGGTTGTGAAAAGTATTTGGGGATATCTTTATCATCATCATCATCAACAACAACATTGTCATAATCCGTTTTCCATGCTGGCATGAGTTGGACGGTCTGACAGGAGCTGGTAAAATGGAGAGCTGCACCAGGCTCAAATTGTCTATTTTAGCATGGTTTCTATGGCTGGATGTATTGGGTGCTTGTCATGCGACACCAGCACAGGACCTTTTGGATAATTTAATGAAGTAATTCTAATCTCACAAAAACCAAATGTATTTTGATAAAAAATTCTGTGCATTTTCTCAATGCATTTTCATACAAGATTGCTTTTAGGGATCCACTTTCGGTTTTGATGATTACTTCGATGCGGAATCAGAAACATTGGCACACTTGCAGCAGAGGGTCTTTTTTTTCATTCTGGATAATGGAAGACTTCGGTGAAGCTATGGGACTGTAAAGATGTTGATTAGTCTTCCTCACAACAATGTTCCAACACCAGGAGAAACAGTGAAATGTTGCCAGCAAAGAGTGAAGTTGTAAACACAGTTCAGTCGTGGAATGAGATGTAAGAAAGAAGAGTTTTCCAATGCAAAGTTCAAAATCAAATCTTTGCGTCTGTAAGTGTTTCTGCTGAGTGTATGCAACATGTAAGTATTGTTATTTAGCAGCAGGTTAGCACTGAACATAGTGGAGGTATGTGGCTTAGTGGTTGGGATATTTGGCTTACGATCGTAAGGATATGAGTGCAATTCCTTGAGCAAGACACTTTATTTCATGTTGCTCCAGTACACTGAGCTGGTAAAAATGAGTTGTGCATGTATTATGAAAGGCCAGCCCTGACACATTCGGTGTTACTCTGAATCTTTCTGAAGACTTATGTTAAGGGTGCACATGACTGTGATGTACTCAGCCACTTGCACTTTAATCTCACAAGCAGGCTGTTCTATTGATTCGATCAACTGGATCACTCACCATTACTGAGCGAGTGCCAGTCTTCAAGTTCTAAGCTTTGAACGTACAGCCTTATTATCAATGGTGTTCCTTTTTCTCAAATAGAGGAGTTTTATAATTATATTGCCTGGTATATTTTACCTTTTTCCAAGATATTACGATGACTCAGGATACGCTGTTCTATTAAGTTGGAACACGTCTATATTTTGAACATTTGAGAATCTATCAATTTTCAAGAGAAGTTATCCAAGATATCTCCCATAAAATATCAGCCAACATTATTAGAAAAAAATATTTCAACAAGCTTCAGAAATATAGAAGTAAAAATTATTATAAAATTAACTCTTGTCAAAATAATACCCATTATCAAATGAATACTATTATAGAACAGAATAATGGATATATGTGATATGTACCAGATATTTTTTAATATTGATTGAATAGTTGTGTGAATTATCAAGGTGGTGATCATGATCACTGCTGTCCTCATCAGTAAGATGTTAGCTAATTACTTGTAAAATACAATGCTTTGTTAAATGCCAATATATTTCGTGTGAGGATGTCAGATTTGAATGGAAGACTTGCTGAAAAATAGAAATGCCAGCATAAAGCAAACAGGTCTCTTCACACACACACACACACACACATTTGTAGATACTCATATGCATGTGTACACACGTGTGTGTGTGTGTTTGTGTGTGTACCTGCACACACATACACGCACACACACACACACACATAATGTGTATGTAAAGAAATAACAAAACAAGCCAAAAGTAAAAAAAAGATAAATAAAACGATGCAAAAAAAAAACTGCAAGAGTCATTCCAAGATGGAATTAACAGCAGAACTTCCTTTGTAGTGCTTCCCATTTTCCTTTGATTATGGTTTTGTTTTTGTATGTGTTATTTAATTTTTATTTATTATTTATTATTTCGTTAACCAAATCAAATTCTCGATTGTTCTCATCGGTTAACTCATCTTGCAACCTGTTAGTAGTTAGTTCTGTGCAAGCTTTTGATGCAGTTAGCTATTTTGGCTCCAAATCTTATTGATAACATACATTTCTTGACTTCCAGCTCCCCACCCACCCACTGTGCTG
>NC_068985.1:1101674-1102958 GCF_001194135.2 Octopus bimaculoides | reverse complement strand
ATCTATCTATCTATCTATCTGTCTATCTATTTATCTCCTCTCTCTCTCCCTCTCTTTCTCCCCCCTCTCTCTCTCTCTCTACACACACACACACACACACATATATATACATACACACACATATATATGTAGATGGTGTTTGTTTTAATATTTTAATGATATAGAATTCACCATAAAAATAAACAGAAAAATTAAAAAAAATTAATCTTCTGATTCTTTACGTTTATGAAGTTTCTTGTGTATTTGAAAAAGATAATAAAAAAGAATGAAGAGATATCAGCAGGTCAAATGTTATGTTTAAGGTTAAATGATTTGTAGTTGAAGGAAATTATGCAATCATAGTTGTTATCTCATTATATTTGGTTCTAAGACTTTTATTACAGAAGGACTAAAACAACAACAAAACAACACCAAAAAGATCTGTAATAAAAAATAAAATTTGCAATAATTTAGAAATATTGATGTCTAACTTGACACAAGGCCAACACATTTGTAAGGAGTGGTTGCAGATGATTGACTATGAGGGAGACACATGATCAACTCCAAGAATGGCAGTCAGTTCCAGTAGAATTCTAACTCAGAATGTAAAGGGATATAACTGTATAGTTCTTTACAATTTTTATTAATCCTTTTAGGAATTGGGAAATATAAAGAGTGGCTGTTGTTGATAAACATATTGAAGAACAGATAAAAGCCATGTTATGAAGAACAGATAGCAACCACATATGAAGAACAAATAGCAACCAAATTATGAAGAAAAAATAGCAACCAAATTATGAAGAACAGATAGCAACCACGTTATGAAGAACAGATAGCAACCATGCTATGAAGAACAGATAGTAACCAAATTATGAAGAAAAAATAGTAACCAAATTATGAAGAACAGATGGCAACCACGTTATGAAGAACAGATAGCAACCATGCTATGAAGAACAGATAGTAACCAAATTATGAAGAACAGATAGCAACCAAATTATGAAGAACAGATAGCAACCAAATTATGAAGAACAGATAGCAACCACATTATGATGAAGAGATAGCAACCAAATTATGAAGAACAGATAGCAACCACATTATGAAGGACAGATAGCAACCACATTATAAAGAACAAATAGCAACCACATTATGAAGGACAGGTAGCAACCACATTATGAAGAACAGATAGCAACCACATTATGAAGGACAGATAGCAACCACATTATGAAGAACAAATAGCAACCACATTATGAAGAACAGATAGCAACCACATTATGAACAACAGATAGCAACCACATTATGAAGAAC
>NC_068985.1:1092527-1101664 GCF_001194135.2 Octopus bimaculoides | reverse complement strand
TATGAAGAACAGATAGCAACCACATTATGAACAACAGATAGCAACCACATTATGAAGAACAGATAGCAACCAAATTATGAAGAACAGATAGCAACTGCATTATGAAGAACAGATAGCAACTGCATTATGAAGAACAGGTAGCAACTGCATTATGAAGAACAGATAGCAACCACGTCACGAAGGGCAGATAGCAACCACATTACAAAGGACAGATAGCAACCACATTATGAAGAACAGATACCTGGTGTCAAAACAAATACAGCCAAGAATAATCAGAAGCAAGAGGAACAAGAACCATCATGGAGTGACAAACTTATACAACACAAAGCATTTAAAGTGATGCCCTAATCTTAACTCTAGACTTTGAAGATGTTATCAGAAAAACGGAAGATGGCTGTGTGATAAGAAGTTTGCTTCCCAACCACATGGTTCCAGGTTCAGTTCCACTGCACGACATCTTAGGTCAGAGTCTTCCTGTATAGCCTCAGGCCAACCAAAAACCTATGAGTGGATTTGGTAGATGGAAGCTATGTGCATGTATGTATGAATGTATGTGTCTCACCTATTTTTTTAATTATTATAAATCTTCCACTGAGGAGGGAGCCTTGCATCTTTGTATCACAGACAAATTCATATTTGAAACTTGAGAAAAGTCTTGCGCATTTTTACTGTTCCACTCACAGATTGCACTTGTAATGTACGAATTAGCTGGTTGGTTTCTCATTCTGAAAATCCCAGTTTATCTGGATTCTCCTTTAAGCATTTATTAACAAAACCTAGGGCTCCAATTATGTATGTATGTATGCAAGTATGTATGTATGTGTTTGTGTGTGTGTATGTATGGATGTGTGTATATGTGTGCATGTATGTATGTGGGTGTATGTATGTGTGTGTATGTGTGTGTATGTGTGCATGTATGAATGTATGTATGTATGCATGTATGCATGTATGTATGTATGTATGTATGTGTGTATGTATGTATGTATGTATGCGTGTATGTATGTGTCTTTGTGTTTCTGTTTCTCCCCACTTCTGCAGCTTGACAACCCAGTGTTGGTGTATTTACATCACAGTAACTTAACAGTTCAGCGAAAGAGACTGATAAAATAAGTACCATGCTCAAAAAATAATAAATCCTGGGGGTCCATTTGTTTAACTGAAATTCTTTGGAATGGTGCTCCAGCATGGCTGCAGTCTAATGACAGAAACAAGTAAAGGATAAAAGATATAAAGTTGATAATTTGTAATGAAAGAGAATTCTTGGAGGAAAGAATCAAAAAAACAAAGAATAGTGAAATGTAAGGAAAGGTCAACTCGAGGAATTTTGAAATGGCAAATTCCAGACCTCACCCATAAACAAACTGGTCTCTTATAAATCTAGACATCTTGGTCAGTGGTTCTGAATCTTTTTAATATCTGGACTTGATCCCAAACCTGGATTTTTTAGGGGTCAACTCCAAAAGGAGTAAACACACCAGTGAATTAAAGAGACATTTATTGTTGGAAGACAATGGCGGGGGGATGTACTGTAAGGATGCTTGAGAGCCTTCAAGCATCCTTACATACATACATACATACACACATACACACATACACACACACACACATACACACACATACATACATACATACATACACACATATATACATACACACACATACATACACACACAAGCTGTATGTGGCCTCTGGGAGCCACAATTGGAAACCACTGCTCTAGATATAAAAGATTGATAGTCATGTCACTCATGAAGAATTATTGCGATAAATGACTTACCTTAAAATTGAAAGAAATTCAGCAAGGGAGTCTCTATGTGGTCCCTCAACTTATTAGAAATAGCAGGTAAATCTATCACATATTGGTCACCATCATCTTTAAAACTTGAGGAATTACTGGAAAAGAAGGACCTAAGACCCACTCCGCCAAGAAATAAAGATGTGATGCTCACAATTGCAATAATTTTGATAATAGATCAGTTTAGTTCAAGAATTAATGTTAACATGAGAATACTTTGTGAGCAACAATGGTGAGTAATTGAAACCATGAACCTATGTTTTGGTTATTTTTGTGATGAAACTAAATAACAAAAACAACCATATGGTTACTATTTAGCTCCTGGTTAATTCTATCAGAGCTGACATTCCACCAATGATGAACCTGACTTTTGGTCAGGAAATATTCTAGCTTAATTCTAACTAACTTAGCTAATGTGTCTTTCCTCTTTTAAGATAGTAGACTGCGATCTGTGGGAGATTTATCTGCTATTTCTAGTAGGTTGAGTGACCATGTAGCGAAACTTCTAAAACCAGTCTTCCCGAGAAGCAGATTTGTAATGTGTAACCTTTCAGTGGGTTGTCTGACTACTTTGTCAGCTTGGCCTCTTACAACAGCTCTGTCTCTCTGTCTCTCTGTCTCTCTCTCCTTCTCTCTATCCATACCATCCGCCATACCATTGTAGTGACATTAAGCTTGCTGTGAGATCAACAGAGTGAAAGGCCAGAGGAGAATGGATAAATATCAAGGGAAGAAAACTATTTAATGAAACTAAACACGAAAATACTAAGACATGTTAGCATTAAGAAAATCCTCCTCAAATACCAGATAAATTATTGTGATAACCTCGAAGAATACGCCAAAAATGTTACTCACACACACACACACACACACACACACACACACACACACACACATGTACGATCACAGGCATGCATGCTTATATATATATATGAATACATACATATGTATGTATAAAGCATAGTTAAATAGATAGAGAGAGAGAGAGAGAGAGAGAGAGAGAGAAAGAGAGAGAGAGAGAGAGATGTATGGATATGCATAAACATTATAAAGCCTTGCTGCAGTTTAAATAAAAATATAACTACTTTCTTTCTACACTGTTGATGTGCAAAGACAGAATGTGTTTACATTCTTATTTAACTCACAATAAGGCTTGGTAATATATAAATCTATTTCAGCACTTCTGACTTATGCTGATGTGTATAAAGCATGCACACACACACACACACACACACACACACACACACACACACACACAAACATACCTACATGCAAGCATATACATATACACATGTGTATGTGATTCTACACAGAAACACTTGTTTATACAAATATGAATACAATTCTCATTTAACAATTAGAGGAGGAGTGTATTTATTTAGATGATGTTAATGATTCAGACCTTTGCTTCTTAGTGTTTTTCACCTGATGCTTTATTTCATTCTTCCCTGTCACCTGAAGGAATGCTTCACTCTAGACACTTTAAACCACATTAAAAGAAACTGAACAGGTAAATGCAAGACAAAGACTCACTGATGCTCTCCTTACCTGTCTTTCTCAATCTACCTCTTACACCAACCATTAATACCTTGCCACTGTCATTTAAGCCATTTCATTTCTCTTCCTTCCTCTGACCATTTTTCTGTTTCTTTTTACAATCTATGCATTTTCCTTTATGCTTAGTCCTTCCACACCAGAATATGAACCATTTGGAATTCTCTCCCTCACTTCTCAACATTTTCCTCAGACATTTACCTGCAGCTGTTCAAACTGAATATCAAATACACCTCTCCTTCATTTGTTATGGGATGTCTGGGAATATAGACCAGTCATTCCTCCAGAATGAAATTCAAACAATAAAAATCTGACTGTAGATGTCTTATTGTTAGACTTCAAACTAAGTTACTGGTGTGTTAATCAGTCTGGATTTGGATAATAGATATACCAGTACTTTAGTTTACTAATAAGGAATCATTAAATTAGCTTAACAATGCTTATGTCTAGAAACAAGGTACTGGATGGTAATCAGAGAATGAACAAATTAATTTAGATATAAATATCATAAATAAACACCTTAAAGGTGACGTTAATTATTCAAAGTTATAAGAATTATTTGTTTGGCACAAAAACTTCAAATTTCGGTTGGTAAGAACAGTCGATTATATCTACAACAGTATTTTACTGACATTGGAAGGGTGGAAGCAAAGTTGGCCTCAGTCAAATCTATTGTTAATATCTCATGTAGAACTAGTCAAAGAGAATACTGCAAGTCATTTAGTCCAGCTGGACAATTCGTTTTTGCTACTTTTCAATCTGCTGAACTAAAATAACTTGAAGCCTAGTTAAGACATCTGACAAGTACAAATTATATTTTAATGTGATAAAAATAGTATTATGAAACAAAAAAATTTATGTAAATTATTAAATATGGATAATTCAGCAGATTGGGACAGAATGTATTAGTCAAGTATGATGGATAATAACTTATATTACTGAAATATAACTGATATCAAAAGCAAATCCTATTTATTGCTGGATATAGCTTTCAATGATTGACACTAGTATCTCTCTAATATCTTTTCGGCTAAAGTTACAAGCTTTATGATTGTTGGGGGAAATAGTAATGACAGATTTGAAATTCATGCCAAATATTATTACACTTGTAACTAAAGAGAACCTCAACCAGGAATTGAAACTGAAGCAGATCTTCACATTGCATATAACTTTTGTTCTGTAACAATCACATGATTGACATTGATTCCAAAGTGTTTCTCAAGTTTTAAGTGACTTTTATTGATTGCTTAAAGATATTTTTAGACTTATTTTAATCTTCAAGTCTATGATACTGAGGTATAACTGTTTTGCATGAAGAGAATTCTTCATAATGTTTGGCTATGATACTCTTCAATTTGGCAATGTGTACACAGTCAGAAATTTTTGTTATGTTTCTATGATTCCATTTACAGTCATGTATAATTCATAATACTTATGTATAGATGCAGGCATGGCTGTGTAATAAGAAGTTTGCTTCCTAATCACATGGTCCTGGTTCAGTCCCACTGATTAGTACCTTGGGCAAGTGTCTTCTGCTATAACCTCAGGCTGACCAAAGTCTCGCGAATGGATTTGGTTGACAGAAATTGAAAGAAGCCTGTTGTATCTCTGTCTGTCTTTGTCTGCCTCTGTCTGTCTGTCTGTCTGTCTGTCTGTCTCTCTCTCTCTCTCTCTCTCTCCCTGTATATATATATATATATATATATATATATATATAAAGAGAGAAAAGGATAAAGAGGCCAATGGCAAAGTTAGAAATATATTTTATGGATAAAGTCTTACAGCTGTTTCAGGGAAAATCCAATGTATCCCTTCATCAGAGACAGAAATAGTAGAGGAATGGATTATTACATCTGTAAGAGGAGAGTTGTAGTAGGAAGTGAGAGTGATGCGCTGAAAAAAGAAAGAAGAAACAGTACTTGGAGTGTAGCTTCATTCCAGTGGTAAACATCCATGTAAATAATCCTTGTGAGTATTTTCCGACGATAATTGTAGTAACAAAGGTGGATATATGTCATATATGGGGGAATGGAAATGAGTATCTATACTGATTTCTAACATTAATACATGGTTACAAATTTAATGGAACATGTAGACAATTAAATTTAATGGGAATATGTAGCCAATTAAATTTAATGGGAATATATAAACAATTAAATTTAATGGGAATATGTTGACAATTAAATGGAGACCAGTGCTTGGGTGGTTTTCTATTTTATTGATCCTAAGACGATAAACGTTAAAATTATCAGGATTGAACTCAAAATGTAAAGGGCCAAATATTAGTTTTAGATTTGGTTTTGCACAAGGCCAGAAATTTTGGGGTGTGTGTAAGTTGATTACATCAACCCCAGTGTTTAATTGGTACTTATTTTATTGAGCCCAAAACAATGAAAGGGACATTCAACCTGCATAGAACTTTAGCTCAGAACATAAAGATGTAGAAAATGCATTTTGCCCAGTATGCTAACAGCTCTGCCAGCTCGCCACCATAAAGGGCCAAATATGGCAATAAAGTTGGTGCTGCGTCATAAACTACAAAACTGTTTAACAGTAAAAAAATCATTAATGGGTTTTATACTCTGTTATTAAGTGTGGTTGTTACACAGGATTCATGTGATCCTTTGTATATAAACTTCCATCTTAAATGGCCTCTGTTAGACTATTATTACAATCTTGAACAACTTACTGAAATAATCAGTGGTCATTAACACAAGGATTATATTTCTGAATAAAGTGATTCTTTATTAGCGCAAATCAACTGCAAATAAAAAGCTTTACAGTCACTAAGAAGACCTACCGTGAGAAAGCAGGCTCCCAGCTTACAATGTTTTTCTATTGGAGTCGTCCCCTTACATGTATGCTGTTAAATGAGCCCCAGAAAAATCTGATCATGTTCTCTCCTTTAAAAGTCCAAATCTTCAGACCTTTGAAGTCAGCCACAATTAATAGCCAGAAGGTAAGCTTCCACTAGTCTGACTTACTTGACTCATTCTACTCATGAATGTAAATGAAATTTCGAGTGATCCAGTAGCAGTTGAGATATTACCTTGCATCCATTATTGTAATATAACTATCTACAGAGCAATCCTTTCATACCGGTTTATGTTATTAAATCAGCGAGTGGTTTGTGAGTATGTGTCAAAGAATTTTACTGTCGATTTGTGAGAGACATGTTGATTATTTCTTTATCGTCAATCCAACCAATTCCGAGATCACAGGGTTTGAATTTACAATATCTTAAAGAGATTTTTGTGAATAAAGATTGCATCATTGTATCAATATGATCCTCTTTCACATACATTTTGTTTAGATGGATGATAAGAATTGATTATGTTTGGTTAGCTATGATGGATGTTAGCATTTTTCTATTCTGTGAATAAATAAGTTATTGATCTATAATTCTGGAATCTTAGGAAATAAGTGATATCCTCAGTGAGGCAAATAGCAAAATTTTCAGATTGTTGATAGCATTAAAGAAAATAGGTAAAAGCTTGCTTGGAAAGTAGAAAGGGGAAGAAACTAGATATTTAAAATCATAACAAAACCCCAAACATTTGCATTTATCTGATTTAAAGAGTATCTTGCAACTCTTTATAGAAAATGTCCTTTCATTTCCAGATAGGAGTGTCTTTTAAGGAATCTTGATAGAGTTAGTTCCTTATTTTAAAAGATTTAAATATACCTCAAAAGAGAAATATTTTCTTTTTAGATTCTTACTTTCTTATGTTTACTGTTGTCTACATTAGGTTTTGGCTATTATAAAGGTGGATGTGACGGAAATGCCTTCTGCAGTTTAGTTACATATTTCTCTACTCTCTAAGTTCATATCTCACCATGATTGATGTCAATTCCAAATCTTCTGGAACTGTTAAAATACAGATGAAGTACAATGAAATTTCAAAATTTTAAAAGACTGCAGCCCTTAGGAAATATATATAGAGCTCTTTTAAAGATTTTTAATATTGTTAATAGTGACTAAGGAAGAGTCCTAGAAGCTAAGAAAAACTAAATCTATGATTTCAAAGCAAAATATAATAGAAATTTGTGTTCATTCCATAAGCTAATAAAGGTTCAATTTGCATAATACAGTCATAAAAAACATATTTCATTGATTTTGGATTCCATCTGAAATTTAATTCTGAGGAATTACTACAGGGGTATATTTTAAAAGAATGGGAAAAAATTCTATCTGACACGATGAGAGTTAGACAAAAAGATCCTGTGAAATAGCAGAATAATTTGTCCCACAATGGAACCGATTTACCAAAGTAGTATCAGTGAGAAATCTCTGTTAATACTAAGAGTTAACTTATTTGGCTGTGTCTTGTAAGTTTGCACATGAGGGAAAAATCTGAAGTACACAAAACACTCATCAAAGGCATGCTATTTGCAGATGCTGCAACATGGGCAGCACCTCAAGAACAGCCTCACAAGAATCTGTCAAAACTTCAACTTGACCATCAGTCTGAAGAAGACAAAAATGCTGTACCAATGTCTTGAATACTTCCTCATTGTCGACATTAATGACTGAGTTAGAGCAGTCCAAGAGATTACATTACCATGGGGCCACCATCATGGATAACCATTCTGTGGAATCTGAGATAAATGTATTAGAAAAGCTGGCTCAACTAGCTGGATTGACAACAAGTGCCAGTGAGAAGAGTCAACTAATGGCACACAGCAAGGATGCTGTCTACAGAGCTTGCATCCTTGGTACACTGCTTTATTGTAGTGAGAGCTGGAGTAACAACTCCACCCAGGAGTAGCATCTCAATACCTTCCACCAACGCAGCCTGGGACAAATTCTGGGCATCAAGAGGATCAGATCACCTAGAATGAGGTCGTAGCTGGCATGCAAACACTCAACCCCTTTGACCTATTGCAAAACAACTATGCTGGTGGGTCATGTATATTGCATGTCAGATATGAGGATCCCTGCAAAATGGTGAACTGCCCTTTAGCAAAAAGGATGCAAGAACGATGCCAATCTTCATTTCAAAGATGTTTGAAAGAGTGACTTGAAATCTTTTTTATACGAATGAGAAAAAGTGGGAAGACATTATTGATGAGAATTCTCATTGGAGATGGGAAATAGACAAGGATTTAAACAGACAAGATGAGAAGCTGAGGATCACTGATGAAAAAAAGGCAGATTTCATGAAAATCAGTACCAGGATAGGACTAACAGACAGTGCCTTCATGAAGATTCAAGATATCTATAGAGGAAATTACCAAAATTACAAGTCTTGCACTTTTTATCTTATATCGCGCTAAAGAAATGTTTGTACCATTCACATTTCATGTTACTTCTATTGATTGTTGTTTTTATTCAAAAGCTTACAAAAAGACTTTTTACTTTTTATTTTAACAAAATGAGTGATCGCATTTGTTTGTGTTAATAAAAGAGTAATCAAATCTGTTTGTGTTAATAAAAGAGCGATCATTTCAGTTTATGTTAATAAAAGAGTGATCACATCTGTTTGTGTTAATAAAAGAGTGATCATTTCAGTTTATGTTAATAAAAGAGTAATCACATCTGTTTGTGTTAATAAGAGAGTGATCATTTCAGTTTATGTTAATAAAAGAGTGATCACATCTGTTTGTGTTAATAAGAGAGTGATCATTTCAGTTTATGTTAATAAAAGAGTGATCACATCTGTTTGTGTTAATAAGAGAGTTATCATTTCAGTTTATGTTAATAAAAGAGTGATCACATCTGTTTGTGTTAATAAGAGAGTGATCAAATCTGTTTGTGTTAATAAGAGAGTGATCACATCTGTTTGTG
>NC_068985.1:1076843-1092496 GCF_001194135.2 Octopus bimaculoides | reverse complement strand
AATCTGTTTGTGTTAATAAAAGAGCGATCATTTCAGTTTATGTTAATAAAAGAGTGATCACATCTGTTTGTGTTAATAAAAGAGTGATCATTTCAGTTTATGTTAATAAAAGAGTAATCACATCTGTTTGTGTTAATAAGAGAGTGATCATTTCAGTTTATGTTAATAAAAGAGTAATCACATCTGTTTGTGTTAATAAGAGAGTGATCATTTCAGTTTATGTTAATAAAAGAGTGATCACATCTGTTTGTGTTAATAAGAGAGTGATCATTTCAGTTTATGTTAATAAAAGAGTGATCACATCTGTTTGTGTTAATAAGAGAGTTATCATTTCAGTTTATGTTAATAAAAGAGTGATCACATCTGTTTGTGTTAATAAGAGAGTGATCAAATCTGTTTGTGTTAATAAGAGAGTGATCACATCTGTTTGTGTTAATAAAAGAGCGATCACATCTGTTTGTGTTAATAAGAGAGTGATCACATCTGTTTATGTTAATAAAAGAGTGATCAAATCTGTTTGTGTTAATAAGAGAGTGATCACATCTGTTTGTATTTATAACTTAAACTTTTTTTTTAGTTATAAAATTTGTTTTAAATCTCACAATCAAATCTTGGAAGTTTTACTGTGTGACAGTATATCAGTTCTATTGTTTCCCATTCCAATTTTTTACAGTCATTTCTTTTTATAATGACATTAATTCTAAACTAAAGCAAACTTCTATTGTTATTAGGATGATCGTTTTCGTAAGAATTTTAAAACAAAAGGTAAAGCCAGACTATGTCATCTTGTTGGTTCCCATTTCCTAATGAGAACTGAAAAACTGTTCGCAGTTCAATAATCAAATAAAAATACTCTTTAAAAAGGTAAATAAAGTCAATATCCTGTGACTATATTTTCTGAAAATATTCAAGTTTCTTACTGTGTGTAAAAGAAAGCATTATTACAGCGATTGTGTCTTTTTCACTATATTTTTATCATGAAACTCGCCATGAATTGCTTGGACATTGCATAACCATATTTTGAATTTTCATATTAACTTGGAATTGTTTTTGAAAGAATTTCTATTTATTATGGTGCCATAATGTAGCAGCTGTAAATTCTTGGTTTACTCACTGGAACATAGTCAACTTCAAATTGAAATCCCTTCATCTCTTTTACTTCACCATGCAAGAAGAAATCAATATAATGTACACATATCTGATTGTTTCAAAATTCCACTCTGAAATGTTTAATATCAGCTTCATATTCCACTATCTCTTTCCTTTGTGACATATGTGAAATTTTGGGAATTCAATTTCAACTCAATAACATGAAACAAATGGATCCCATTTTTATATCTGCTCAAAAATAGATAATTCTTCTCCCATTTGATCTCTTCAGTAATTTCCTTGCCAATACAAAGTAATTCATGATCAACAATGCCCCCCACTAAATGAATAATTAATCCACAACACATTTCTAGGGAAGTGAACTACAATTTCTGACATTTATGTCTTTTCAAAACGCCTTTTAAGCAACTTAAAAGGGAGGTGCATAACTGAGAATTGAAACTGGGTCATGGCCATATTTTACTATTTTTCAGAGGAAGAAGGACAAGAGATAAAAGAAGAAAAATACCTTGTGGTGTTTGCCTTCATGCTAACTATGTTGCTTTATGCTGAGGTCAGTGTTGCTATTTCATCGAACTACATTGATAAAACGAGTACAATTTAAAGTAATGGTGTTGTTGTCATTGTAAAACTTTTAAAAGCTGAGCTCCAGCATGATTACTGTGAAATGACTAAAACCAGTAAAAAAAAAGGAAATTTAAAGAACTTATATGAATAACTGTGTCTACCTTTCAAGTAATGTGCTTCATACAATATTCATGAATTATATTGAAATATTTTAAAATTTACTCAGGTGAGTTTGTATATTATATAACCAAACTATTTTCTATGACACTTTTCCGTCAATGTTTTCTGTAATTGAATTTGTCACATTTTATGTAAAGTCTATACAACATCTTATATAATATTTCACAAAATCTGTTTTAAGATGTTTTTATAATTAATGTAGACAGCTAAACAGGTTTATTCAGTATTGAAAGTGATTAACACAGAAATGTTGTAGTAATATTCAAACACTAAGAATCGTTACCCTTTTCAGCACCATTTCAGCAAGCATGGGTTGGAAAGATCTGCAACACTGCAATTAATCATTCCTTTCTTTCTTTTCTTCTCTCATCTGTGAGGTTACCATTATAAAATCTGACTATTGCAATTCTTAGATGCTTTTTAGATGCTTTTTCTGGTCATTTCAGGTGGTTAACACTTTCCATTAGCATTGCCTTTATACTGTGCTAAAGAATAAGTCATTTCTTCTCCATGAGTTCAAACTGTGGATAAAAAAAAGTCCTCACAGGAATACAGGGATGGCGTTGCTAAGCATGTATTACATGGGAAGTCCAAAACTTTACCAGAACCATTTTCAAATACAATAACAACATAGTTTTGTTGTGTAATGAAAATAAGAGGAATGAAGGCAACATTCTTTTTCTTTTCTTTTTTTTCTTTTTTCTTTTCTTTTTACTTGTTTCAGTGATTTGACTGTGGCCATGCTGGGGCACCACAAAGTAGTATTCAGGAATTATTGAATACATTGTAATTTCAGACCACATCAGAGATGGTTAATTTTGTGGCTGAGAGAAACATCAAATAACCATTCCATTCTCCACCAAGAGTAGAACTATGTTTCACTCAAATCAGCTTTAGTTTGCTTAATTTCATTTTTCCTGATATGTGGGATTATTCATAAATTAATACCAAGTCCTTTCCAAGCCAACCAATTCTTGGTGTCCAGTGCCCCCCCCCCTTTCAGTTTACTTGTGTTCCACTTTTATTCAATAGTTTTCGGTGTAAAACTATATAAACCAACCATAATGAACCAAATATCAAAGTTATTGATCTGTTTACATTCAGCAAAATTCTAGCAACTCAGAGCTACAATCAACTGAAATAATCTTCCATATAATATTGCTACTTGTTTCCTTCACTTCAGAGAGATGAAAGACAATCTATAAACTCAGAATAGAGAAGGTCAAAATTAAATGCTGTAAGGTGTTTATAGTCAAACACTTTAGGTTCTGTAAAGCTGACCAGTCTCCAAACTTTCCAGAAATGTTGATTCAATATCTAAATGTCCAGTCATGAAACATAGGTATATCCTGAAATAAAACAGATATGGCTTATAGTTCAGACAATTATAAAACTTAATACTAACAATGATATTATTATGCAAACACATGAAGTCTGTGTGGGACTTAAGTGATTCATTGAATTTCTTGTCAAGGGTATTTTTACATGATGCAAACATTTTCTATAGAACTAATGAACATTTCTCATCATCATCATCATAATAAACATAATTTTTTTAATGCTTTCAGGTGTTGGACAGCGTTTATTGAGGTAGATTTTCGACAGCTAGATGCCCTTCCTGTCACCAACCCTCACCTGTTTCCATGCAAGGTGAAGTGGTGAGCCAAATGTAAGTTCTAATCAATTGAAATTATATAAGTATAATTGTAATGAGGAATAAAGTCATGAGAGGTAACAGAAATTATTATCAAAAGAGGGAAGCTGAGAGAACTACTGCAATTTTAGTCAACTATAAATTAAATGGTGATATTCAAGGTAATGCGAGTCTGATATTTAACAGCTATAGTAACAACTTTAGACATATTTCAATATAATTAGACCTCTTCAGCAAGGTACACTCTACTCAATTTCCAAGCTTTGTAAAAGGTGTTTACTCTTAATCATTTCCTCTTCTCTTCCTACAAACTTATCCAAACTTTTCCCATTCTTTATTATAGTCACTGATACATTCAAACTAGTGTTTTCATCTCGGTTGTTACAATTACAATGTCTCTTGTGTTGTACTCTCTGGCCTCCTCCTGATGCCTCTTGTATAAGATAAAGTTCTCAGAATTTTTAACCAAATCCTTTATTTTTCTCAAATAGCTAAACTTTTCCCATTCTGCTGTTCATAGCAAAGGTGTTCTGTTGTTTCTTCTCCAATTTGTGATGTTGCTTGCTCATTCCACATGAACTGGAGTATATATTAGTAGAACTATAGTATATATTAATATATATATATATATATGTGAGCACCGCCTTGACAGGCTCCCATGCCAGTGGCACGTAAATGCACCATCCAAGCATGGTCGATGCGAGCCCCCTCTGGCCCTTATGCCAGTAGCATGTAAAAAGCACCCACTACACTCTTGGAGTAGGTGGTGTGAGGAGGGGCATCCAGTTGTAGAAACTCTGCCAGATCAGACTAGAGCCTGGTGCAGCCTCCTGGTTTCGCAGACCCAGTTGAACCGTCCAACCCATGCCAGCATGGAAAACGGACGTTAAACGATGATGATGATGATGATATATATATATATATATATATATATATATATATATACATGCATACCTTATATATGTTAATTTATCTTTCCATTTTTTTTTTATATGTGCATTCTTTGAAAGCATTGAATAATATATCATTTGAAGCTTTTATGCAAATTAGCTAATAATGTGAGTGTCCTTTTTGCAGGAGGACATAGTAGAGCCATTCTTTATGCCAGGGTTGACATTCGTTAGGTGAAAATAAGGAAATGGTCATATTACGGTTAAATATTACATTGGAAATGTCAGTTTGGTCATTAGACAGGATTGTGGAAGGGACCATCACCATCACCATCATCATCATCATCAATACCATTACGGTGAAAATCATTATCCTCCCCCACATCAGCATCATCATCATCATCATCATCTACACCAACACCACCATGACTATAATCATAATCATCATCCCCATCATTATCATTATCATCATCATTGATACCCTCATTCACCCAGTCTTCCATTTAATTCCTTATCCATAGCAACACTGAACAACATTTGCATATTTTTCTATTCAAAATCTTCTTTAAATCTCTGTGAGAGGACAAACATGTAATTGCAATGTTTTAAATTTAATAACGATACTAAGATGTCTTGAATTCTTTATCATATTCCAAAGTAACAAAGACATACCTTTACTTTAGGAGACACAAGACATACTATACTATCATACCTCTTAGTATCCTTATTTAATTTAAAACATTGGGGTTCCATGTAGGGGTTGGCAGGGTCTTGGTTCTTTCCATTTTCAACAATGGCAAAAGGTGGATATCAAGGTGAGGAGAGTCCTGATCCAAGCAGAAGTGCAGAAACAAGAAGAAGAAAACAGTCAAGAGCAGTGGAGCTGGTTATCTTGGAGTACATGGACTAAATGGGATCACCCTAAGAGGAAGGTCACGTGGACAGACCTGTGGAGACTGGAACCTTTTGTATCTCTTTCCTGCTGTGAGTGGTGTATGATACACTCACAACACCAACGAACCTACACAGATGGAGTTTGAAGGGAGACCAACTGTGTAGGTTTTTGTGGAGAAAGGGGTGGACTGGCACACATCTTGTCAGGGTGCAAAACAGCACTTACTCAAGGGAGGTATATAGTGTTGCCATAACAAGGTGCTTGCAACACTCACTCACACCCTGGAACAGGAAAGGCCCGAGAAACATCAACAACAGGGAAAAAAACAGCAATTCTGTTCGTGAAAGGTGAATAACCAGTGAGGACAATAAAAGAGACACATAGCTAATGTGAGTACTTAGATGGGTGGCTATTAGGGACATCTGAGAGAAATAAGAGTCAGAAAGGCCTCTTAACAACCATGAAAGCAATTATTCCAATGACATGTCCGAATGGAACCTCAACAAAGTCATTCAACCAGCTGGGTACTCCATTCCTAAAAATAGTCACGAGTGACTTGCCTTTAGTCACGGTCTGCTTGGTTAGGGTTGATCTGGGACTTACAATAACAACAATTCAAATATAAACGGAGTTGGCCATCGAGAGCAAAGAGTGTTGGTCACAGTCACAAAGTTAATCTCTGGGGAGAGGAACTGAATCCCAGATAGAATCTTATGTGTTTATTACCGAATCAATTTAGTGTATGTATGTATGTGTATGTGCATGCATGTGTACATGTGTGTGTGTGTACACTCTATTGTTTATTTAGCTACATCTTTGTTTCTCGGTGAAGTTAAATCATAATCCCAGTGATTTTCCTTACGAGAAGAGAAAATGATTTTCTTTATATTTTCATAATCCTTAAATATTCTAATTAGTGAAACTTTATTATGAATATTGTCCTTGGGCTTTTATTTCCTTGATCAGGGCAGTAAACTTTATTTCAATATTCCGTTGGCTCGTTGCTTTGCTACTTTCTAAAATAACTTTGGAGATATTTCTTTCTAATTCCACGTTCAATTTTATATGTTAGCTGAATTCATGTAAAATTTGCAGTTTTTGCAACTGGCTGACATTTCTTGTACACAGTTTTAGTATGTTTTGTGTGTGTCTCATGATTTATAGATTGCCTGTAGCACTTGTAGCTGTAGCTGGATTGGTTCAGCAAATTAGTTAATGGTGTTAAAGTGAGGCAAAAAAGTAATAGGATTTGAAAAATCCTTCACCTTCTGGGGATTGGACTTACTGCTATTTGTATTTTTTAGAATATTATGAATGTCTTCCATTTTGTCATGACATAGTTGATATATTACTTCAATGCTGGAAGAAGTTTTTTGTTGATTCCTATTATTTCAATATCCTAAAGTGTGGCACAGTGGCCTTATGGTAATCAATCCATGCCAGGCTTAAATTTTACATTTATTTTTTATCTCCTTCAATGACCTGCAGGTCACCTGTAAGTTTACTTTATAACCCTGTAGGCCCTTTCAGCATCAATTTTACTTCTCATGTACAACTATCAGGTCTTGGGACAGAGAATATAAATATGAGAGCTTTACAGGTTGTCAGCATACATTTTAATTTTGAAAATTTTTTATATCTTTTATTGATAATCTTGAAATTCATTAAATTGATCCGTGCTCCTTGTCTTCTTCATTTCTATTTTCATTTTTTTAATAAAATTATTAAATGTCATTGATATGAGTTCATGTGGTAAATTATTTATCACACTCACTATTGATATATCTGAACAGGTTTTATAAAGATTTTAAAGATTTTGATGCTAGTTTCTCCTTACATTTATATTGTGTTACATTGCTTTGCTTCCTATATTTAAATAATGTCAAAATATTTCTTTCTGTTCGCATTTCTTCCACGTGATATCACCTAATTGATATTAATATTATAATAAAATGTTTTCATGTCCAAATCAAACAACCAAATCTGTTTGAAGAGGTCCTTACATCTTTCAAGACAACTGGTACACCTTGTTTTGGCAATTATCTTGCTCTTCAGTTCTCCACTCAGATCTCAGCTTAGTTCTTTTGATGTATTTTTAAGTAGCTTTGACAACCTTGTAGGTTTTAACATTAGTCTTCAAAAATAATGTATTTTGCACTTTTTATGACGTTTTTGACTCACAGAGTTTTATTCAACTTCTCTACCCTGCTTTTTTTCGTTTTGCTGGAATAGCAGAGTTTATTTGGGATATCTTCAGTCTTACCGTATTCAATGTTACGTACATACTATTGTAAATACTAAATAACAAACTAAATTGTTTAATACCAAGTATTAGCAGTTGTCTCTTTATGTAACCTTACTTGTGTATTGTGTTTCATTGTTATTTTAAAGAAATTTTTTTTTGCTCTTGGCTTACAGAAATATTTCATGGTAATATTTTGTATTGTGGTTGGTGCTTCTTCCCTGTGATTGTCTCAGATAATTCTGTAATATTTTTTAGAACATTCCTGTGTTTGATTTATTCCAACTTGAAAGAAAAAAATGAAACGAACCAACAAAAATAAAAACAAAGTAGATAATCAAATAATCGCATGATTAGTTTCTTTGTTTCACTTGTTTGTTATTTTCTAGAAAGTTCCAGTTTTAGTTTATTGTTCCTTTGCTCATAATTTTGATTGTCTTCTTTTTATTTTTATTTGATTGACTGACACTAGCAGTTGACAGTAGCTTTCATTTAACTGGGGAATCTTTTGAATAATCAACTTTGGTTGGTGCTGCATAAGATATGTGCAGTTATGGCATTAATACTAAAAGACAGCATTTGGGTTCAATTGAATTCCTTTCCTTCTTGTTTCTAAAGTTGGTACAATGCTGGATGAAATACCTTACAGCATTTAAATATTTTATATTCTGGGTTTGAATCCATTTATGGCCGAATTCATCTTTAATCTTCCTAGAATCAATAAAATGAATACCAGCCAAACACAAGGGCCAAATTAACTCCCTCTTTCCACCCTGCAGTATCATGACTTACAGCCTAAACTTTAGTTTATTTAGTAAGTATCTCTACAGCTATCAATTTATGGTTTCCTAGTTCTCTTTTGCATTTCCTAATTTGGTTAGGGTTGACGAGTTTGCTTCAGTTCAGAGCCATGTGGCTAGAAATTCAATCGTCACTACATGAATGTTGTCAATTAACATTCTATGTCAATCATAGAAAACTTTTTTACATGAAGCAGACTGCGTGAACCATGGATCGTCATCAGGCAAGATGCTCTGCTAAAAAAATTCAAGGTAATTTTTTTGTTAGGTCTGTTATTCAGAAAGTTTTGTGGGCCAAAGTTTGGCCATGATTGTTCTATACAATAGCAGTGGTTCGACCAATATGTTGTGAGTGGAATTGGTAGACAAAAACTGAAGAAGTCTGCTGTTTGTGTGTGTGTGTGTGTGTGTGTGTGTGTGTGTGTGTGTGTGTGTGTGTGTGTGTGTGTGTGTGTGTGTGTGTGTGTGTGTGTGTGTTGGGTGGGAGGGGGTGTGGGTGTGCATGAGTGTGTTTGATTTCTTCTTGTCTTTTTTGTGTTCAATGTCTGTAAACAAAACCATGGCCTCCCTATCAAATACAGGCCATGTTGTATGCTTACATTCAACTATGTTATGATTTGGCATGTTACACAATCTTTATAAACAAGAGAGACATTGCCGTGTCCAAGTATTTAATAAACTAAGGAATTATTATTTTGCTTTGAAACTGGTAAGGGTTAGCAACAGGAAAGGCATCCGGCTCAAGAAAATCTGCATCAGCAAATTCCATCTGATTCACTTAAACATGAAAAACTGGACATTAAAAATCGATGATTTGACAAAATGATTTTTTTTCTTTCTCAGATGAAAGTATTTTCACCATCTCACAATCCATACCACCATCATCATGACCATCCCCACCACTGCTACTGCTACTATTGTCACCTCACCTCTACCACCAACACCAACACCACCGCCACCACCACCACTACCATTCAAAAGATTCAAACTTGGAACAATAATTCATGGGCAATGAATTTAAAACACTTAGCAAAGCAAATTTTAAATCTGAGAACACTGTTCTTTGGTTCTGCTTCTAGTTATTACCCAAGAAAATTCTTGTTTCATTTTAAGATTAAGATTATATGAAATAGAATCTTTCACCTACTGTAAAAATCAAAGGAAACGGTAAAGAAAAAGGATTTAGATATTTTGCTTTAGCAGTTAATAATGTTCTGTTATCTTTGATCATGGGACTAAAAGAAACACAAATATTTATATCACTGGAAAATAAACAAGTATTTTTCTTATATCAAAAACAGGAGCTATGTTCATTTTGTCATTGCTCATTTCTGCAAAGTCACTCACATATATAAAGTCTATTACTGAGGTATAAAAATTATTTGCTATTTCATATTAAAAATTACTGTGATTTCTATAACTTTGGCTTTTCATCTTACTGGTTAGTTAAGTACTAATATTCAAGTCTATAAACTTATTTAAGCATTTATGTATTAAAGGCATTGAATTCCAAAAGTGTCTTTTATTGTAGATTGATCTAAGGAAAATTTCTATTCTTTTCCTGAAGTCTTTCTATAAAAGCCTCCCTATGTAGCTTGTAATGAATGAAGTATCATACTTGGATTTTTACCATTGTGGAAATCTATTATGATTGAACTGTCATCTGGGCAACAATTCATATGACATTCTTGGATGAAAGTTATAATTTTTCAAAGTTGGCAGTCTAGCTATCAAGTATATTTTGAATTCTAGTATGTCTTTGAAGGTTTCAACACTATAAAAGTTGGCTCGGAATTTCAATTCATTAGATGAATTGAACAAATTCTAACAGTTGTGCTCCTGCTAATATTGAAAGTATCTTCAGATTGTAAAGCAATATTCAATTCCTTTAAATCAAAAGAATCATGTTCCTTGATGTTAGAAGACATTTCAATTATTTTCTTTCAAATTATGTTAATAGAAAATTGAATTTTAGTAATTTCTTGTTCAGTTTCACCCAGACATTGTTCTCAAATTGAATGGCAGGTTGCAAAAATAAGTAAGATAGCTATTGTATTAACTTTCATTCGTTGTGTTGGTGTTTGTGTTGATTTATAAAAAGTAATCTAAGCTTTGTTAGGTACTTTCTAATTTTTTAATAGATTGCTTGTTTTGTATCTTGTTCAAGTGTCTTTTGAAATAGTTCTAAATCTTTCTTCCTATGACTTGCATGTTTAGTAGTTAAATGTCTTTTCAATCTTCCTGAAACAATAGCATTATTTAAAAGATTTTGCCAGAAACAATGTGCTGTGGAAGAGTGCAGAGCTTCCATCTGAACCAACAAAGTGTAAGAGTTAAACTGCAATCCAAAAACATTAGTGGATTGTTGGTTTAGTCGGTCATTGAGTTGAGAAGTAATTTGTAATTACAGCTTTGAAGGTCATGGTTTCTTCTCATAACTTTTATTATTTTAACAGATTTTAAGATGGCAAATGGAGTTGAAATGGCAACATACACTTTGTAAATATACAAATGCTAATCAAATGAAACCCATTTTAAATGTCATAATTCCTTTGTAAAAAAAATGTTACACATAATTTATGCATTAACAGTTCCTAATTAGGAAGTACAAATGAGCCAAATATTTAACATCAGTTAAAATGGAAAAACTTCATGAAGCAGGGAAGACTATATCTCCATGCAGCGAAATATTAAGGAATGTGGTTTCTCTTTTCCAGTGGCATTTAAAGAATCTTCTGGAAACAAATAAAGGCATATGACCTAATTTATGATGGTCTCCTTTATCTTTTATCTTTTACTTCCTTCAGTCATTAGACTGCGACCATGCTTGGGCACTGCCTTCAAGAATTTTAACTCAATAAATGAACCCTAGGACTTATTCTAGGGGTCTTGTTTATCAAACTTTTAAGTTATGGGGATGTAAATGCACCAACACCGGTTGTAAGGTAGTGGTAGGAGGACAAACACAGATACAAAGACACACACACATGCGTACACACTCACACACACCCCATGGGATTCTTTCTGTTTTTGTCTACCAAATTCACTAACAAGGCTTTGGTTGGCCCAAGACAATAGTAGACACTTACCTAAGGTTCCATGCAGTGGAACTGAACCCAGAACCATGTGGTTTTGAAGCAAATTTCTTACCTCATAGCCATGCCTACACCCATTCATACTCATGCAAGGTAGTATAAAGATAAAAGATTCCTAAAGAATATCTCAATCATTGTCTCAAGCAGGTTCTATTTGTACCATCTAAAATAAAACAGATATAAACTGATATTTAGTTAAACATTACATCTACATCAATAGCCATTATGTAGCATTAGTTCCAAGAAAAACACAAATGATGTGACAGAGACAATGCAACAGTATATGCCAACTTCCATATTTTCTCGAATGATCTTAAATATTAACTGTAATCACTTGTGGAAGTTATTGGCAAAAGTGTTTGCCGGAAAGAAGTTTGACAAATTCTGAATTTGAAAGTCTGATCTCATGAATAAATATTTGTTCCATTTATTATACACAGAATAAATGTGGGAAATATCACTAATTAAATTTGTTTAACTGTGATCAAATTTACTTGTTTCTCGATCATGGTAAAACTTAATTTTAAAGCCAACTATTCAAGGCATCCCAAAATTAAGGTAACCAACTTGTTTTCAATTTTGCCAAAGCAAAATATTGTTATATTTCAGGTCTGAGTGTTGTAATGCCATGGTAACAGAAACACAATTATGACACTACCACATTTATTCGATATGACTATCTCTGTTTCAAATCACAGCCTTAAGTCTAAGTGTAAATGCTTCACATGTGGCACACAACTGATCTTGTGGAACCAAAGCCCATTTCTAGCACAGTTTTGTCTTCAGAGTGTCGAGCAAAGCATGAGGAGAGCTTGAGACCCTCGTCTCCAAAATGGATCAAACAGAAAAACCCAACGGGTTGAGTTCAGGGCTTCTTGAAGGCCATACATCATTGTGTATGAATGATGGAATGTTTCTTTCTTGAATCCAGTGTTGTTTCTGGATAATACTGAGTCCTTAAAACTTTTCATTCGCCCATGGAAGCAGTTCAGCCTCCAGAATGTCACTAATGTGTCGTTGGGCACAAAAAGGAGGGATGACCTTCCAGTGGCATCACAACCTCTCAAACCATAACTGACTGTGGATTTTGATGTCGATTTACGAGTCTACCCTCGACGGAGCCAGATACACTCCAAAGTCGGTCATTTTGATGGTTTACTGTCTGTTTGAGGTCAAGTTATTTTTCATCAGTGAACATCAGGTTGGATAGCGTGCCTTCAGCAATCTGATGCAGGATAAGACGATTTCTCTTCAGTCTCATGGCCTTATAAACTTGCATGAGCTCATGACGGTGGATCATCTTGTAGGGGTGGGTCCTGAGATCCTCCTTCAGCATCTGATACATTGATGGTTAGCTTAGTTTTGCTGTGGCAGCCAGTTTTCTGATGGAATGATGAGGATTTTGCCATATCTTTTCTCTGGTATTTTTGATAAGCTAAGGGGTCTGTACGCTTCTTTTTTGACCAAGTCCAGGTTGATCAATAGTGGAACTAGTCTCTTGAAATTTCTTGACAATTTTCCAGACTGTTATTTACATAATTTTAAGTTTTTTTGCTATAGCTGTATTACCTTTGCCTCCTATGTGGAGAGTTATGATTGTATATTGGTCTATAGCCATTATCTAATCTATAAATCTGAATTTATTTAATCTGAAACAAAAAGAAGACACACTAAGCTTTTATAACGGTGTATAATTTTCATATTTTATCTCATTCATTGATAGTTATTAAAGCCTGAAACTTTGGTTGCCTTAATTTTGGGACATCTTGTATTCATAGTGTTTATAAGAATACAATTTTTTTCCCATAAAATACAGAAACCAAAGAAAATAGTGGATGTTTGTGTTATAGCATAGAGTAGGGTGTATAGATTGTGTGAACTCTTCTGGAGGGTCACCTGTGTGTTTGCTATAGACAGAGGTACTCTACATTTAAGGAAGGAAGAATGATATTTAGAGCTGCACTATAGGTTTTGTTGAGAAAGAGTTATCTTCCTTGCCATACTCATAACAGGAAGTGTGGGGAGTTATAAATAGTGGTCTTCTGGAATGCATGTGGAGGAGTCTCAGCTGTGTGGTTCTCCAGATAGGTTCTCCAGGTATAGCAGGAGGTTCTGTGGGGTTCTCCAGGTATAGCAGATATGCAGTGTTGGTTGTAGTATCCCTTCTTCTACAGATGCTACCTGGATAGAAGTCTAGTTAGTCATTACTTGTTCATGCGAATCTGCTCCTACCAGTTAATAAGACAGTCCATCTGGTGATGAGAATGAAATTTAGGTACCACACAGGGTGGCCAAAATCCATGCTACACTGCTAGATCTGTTGGCAAAAATTAATCAATCAGGAAGTTTGTAGAAAAGTTCATTGAGTCGTTTGGCCATAAGGACTGAAGGAATTAATGGTTTAATATATTGCCCTTCATTTGAGAGTTGTTATTTTATAGGCTGGGGGAATGCTTTTGAATAACTCTAGTAAGAATAAAAGAAAATGTAATAATAGAATATATAACAGCACCAAGTTCATCTCACTGTCAATTTATAACATCCAGTTCATTTGTATCAAGTTTGTTTTTGTTTAATTTATTGGTCATAGAATTGGCTGAAACAGTGTTGTGGAATGAGTATTTCTTTCCCGATTGAAGCACATTGAAGGACAGAAGGACAGAAGTGAAGGCTAATGGAATATTCCAGTCAGTTATTCTGCTGCTGCTGCTGCTGCTGCTGTTTACTGCATTGCACTGTATCACTCTGTGATATGATTTACCACTAACTGCTATGGTGTCTTGATCATTTGGTGCATTTGTCACAAACAACTTCTGTATCCATGAATTTCCTATTATATCAACAGAATGAATTCAACAAATTGTTGTATTTCTTCAATTGATGGTTTTACTTATAATTAGTTTTCCTTTTTGTTATTAATTCAATAATATTATTTTGATTATATTTCTACTTTTTCAGTAAATTAACTGTGCTTCAAATAATTTTCGCAACCCATTGTGAAACTATGTATTTTTTGCTTTAATGCCATTAACAGAGACAAATAATAATTTGTGGCTGAGAAGAAAAGAAAGAAGAACCCTTTGGATTGAATCACATCAGCTTTTATGTTGTCATTACAAATAAAAAATATATTCGTTAAAAAAGAGATTTTTATAGAACAGCTTTAAAAACAACAACAACAACAACAACAACAACCAGAATCTAATAAAATACTTCAAATAACTTTCATAGTTTCTTGTTAACAACTAAGATCAATCTTAATCAAGATGACTTTAAAAGCATGCTAGCCATGACCATCCAGTCTATATTTTATTTAGTGCATCTTTGAGTCTGTTACACAATTTATAACTGACATTACATCAGTTATGATGGCAAGTGTTTCAGTTGATTGAATCAATGGAACAAGCCTGTTTGTGAAATTAACATGCAAGTGGCTGAGTACTCCACAGATACATGTACCCTTAACATAGTTCCAAGGAAGATTCAGTATGACTCAGAATGTGACAAGGCTGGCCCTTTGAATTACTGGTACAACTCATTTTTGCCAGCTGAGTAGACTGGAGCAATGTGAAATGAAGTGTCTTGCTGAAGGACACAACACGCTGCCAAGAACCAAATTCATGACCTTACAATCATGAACCAAAAACTCTGACCCCTTAAGCACAAGCCTTCATAACTTAATGTATACATTCTATAGCAGACTCCAAGACACAAGCTTCAACAGCATGTTTCCTAGTTTCAATTGATTAAACTTAACCAAAGATTGCTGGGAGTAAGAATGTACAAACAAAAACCAAAACAAAAACAAAAGCTTGTAGGTGGACGATGTAATATTTGGCTTAGTTTTTGGGCAAACTCAATCCAGTTTCTTGTTCAATGACACAAACAGGGCATCTAGTCATTGAGATCCATATAAATCTATCAGCAGAGTTATGAGTTCAGGGCACAGGTGAAATGTGGATCACATTTAAAACGGGGGAACACGCATCTTATTTCCATCTTTTATTCATTTCAGTAATTAGACTGCAGCCATGTTGCTAAGATACAGGGATGTAAACAAACCAGCTGCAGTGGTGGTGGATAAACATAGATACAAAGGCACATACACGTGTGTGTGTGTGTTTGTGTATGTGTATGTGTGTGTATATGTGTGTGTGTGTGTATATATCTATCTATATATATATATATATATATATATATATATATATATATATATATAT
>NC_068985.1:1073035-1076263 GCF_001194135.2 Octopus bimaculoides | reverse complement strand
TATATATATATATATATATATATATATGTATATATATATATATATATATAAACACACACAACAGGCTTCTTTCAGTTTCCATTTACCAAATCCATTCGCAAAGTTTTGTTCAACCCAGGGCTATGGTGAAAGACACTAACACAAGGTGACATATAGTGGGAGTGAACCTGGAACTATGTGATTAGGAAGAACCAGACTTCATACCACACAGCCAGGCCTGCACTATGATTTATGTTTGAGTTATGTACATGTGCATGTTGTATATTTGATGTGCTTCGATGAAATATAACAGAATTAAAGAACTAGAATGGTTCATAAAGAATTAAATTCTTTAACAAAACGTTGCTTCTTCGCCTCTTGCAGAAGAACCAGTCTTCCTCAAAATTATACATTCATGCCATTCCATTCTGTTGCTTCTTTGTGCTGTCCTGTCTAAAATTACCTCATCCGAAACATACTTACAAATTTTTTGAAATTTTAAGGTATGGGTTGAGGAAAACTTTGCAGTTATTTCTAACAGATTCAATGACCATGTAAAAGCTTACTCTTTCGAGATTGTGCAATTCTTCTGTTGCAGTTTTTATTGACTTTGTTGTTTTGTTTTTTTGTTTTGTTTTGTTTTGTTGTTGTTTTGGAGGCATTGCTTTTGTGACTGCTTTTCATGCTATTCTTGTGACTACCATTACTAGTTCCAATCACTATTTCCTTTGCTGTTGACACAATTGTTATAGCTGTTGTTGTTATTGTTACTGCTATTGTTGTTGTTGTTGTTGCTATTGCCATTCATCAATATCACTGATAACAAACTAAACTTTCTGATAAACAAAAAGAAAAAAGACAAAAGCCAAGCGGGTGAGATAGAGTCCTTGTAAATTGTTAGGTTTTAACCTGATTATGTTGAAGAAACAGAATATACTAATCTTAAATGTCAAATATAAATGGTGTCAGTAAATCAAAGTTAATTGTCACACTCTTATTTGTTAGTGATTCTTTGAAGTTTACTTGTAAATTAATGGTGTTTCTCTGGCATAAGTTTTGTCACTATCTAAGCTGACTATAATGTCACATCCAGGCTGGAGTGGTAACAGAAATGATAAAAGATAGCATTCAAAGGAGATTATACATCACTCGTGATTACTCTATACATTATTTAAAAAAGGCAAAATTACATTCAATAATAATAACAATAATAATAATAATAATAATAATAATAATAATAATAATAATAACTAACAAACATAAGCAAACCAGAAAATAAATGATGGTAAAGTATTTGTAAAATTTACAGTGTATCACCGCAGTGCACTGTGGGTTGGTTGAGACAATTGGTGCCCCTCATTCGCTGTGACTTCAGTTTTGAGATTACCTTATCTCCTGCATTTTTTTCTTTTTTTGACCTAAGTGAGCTGTTCACAGCCAAAGAGCTTAGAAGGAAAGTAAGGAATCCCTGCTGTGCAAAGAATGGCATGTACAAATCAAAACATTTTAGTTATGGAGTAGTATTAATGATTTTAATAATAAACATATGCTGGACACAAAAACAATTGCTAAAATGTATACAAGGTCTGGTTACCTCAATCAAATCTCTTTAAAAAAACCTTATAATTACAGTAACGTATAAGGAAAACAAACGACATTTAAAACAATCAGAGAGGTTACTAATGCTGTCTCATAATATCTAATGATCACTTTTGGTGACCTCTATATATAAATTGCTAATGTCTTTTGCACAAATGTTGACTTAATGTGTGTATGTACGTCTCTATTCTATTGACATTATCCAGAGACAAGCCGAGGCAAGATGTCTGGTGCCATTATGAGTTTTTTTAAATATACATTTATATGTATTTTTATTTGGAAGTCCTGCAGTGATGGGAAGGTGGTGAAGCATGCAGACCTGAGGGGTTAGAAACATGTAGTCAGTGATCTGTACATAGGTGGGCCATGTTAGATATAAAGTTGTCTCTTTGTTGCCCAAGACAGAAATGGGATTCAATTGCTGCATAGGTGTCTGAACAGCTCCATTTGGAGAGGGCACTGCTCACCTGGAGTCTGGGGAGGTTCTAGAAAAAGTGAACCAAAATTTGCCTGTCTTTCTCTATATGGTCAGTTTAGTGCAATTGACGGATGTCCATCCTGCACTTGAAAAGCAAAGAGAATTCTTATAAAATCTGGTTGGAACTTGAATATTTCATGTTGGAATGTGCACACTCGGTTGGATAACAGGAGTGACTGTAGGCTTGAAAGATACTCTGCTGAACCAATATAACACTGGTATAACTGTAATTTCAGAGACTCATATTAGAAGGTGATGGTCAGCTTCAGGATGTAGAAGGTGGATACACCTTTTTTGGGGGGAAGGGGAAACCGAAGGAAGGGAGCAGAGAGGCTGGTGTTGGCTTTGCAGTTCGATCTGAAATCCCTAAGAAGTTGGAAGAGCTTCTTGTTCCTATAAATGATTGTCTAGTGACTTTACGTTTGCACCAGAGAGGTGGGTGGTTTGCTACTTTAATAAGTGCCTATGCACCTACTATGACCAGTTGTGATGAAGATAAAACTATTTTCTGTACTCAGCTGAGAGCCATACTTGGGAAAATCCCCAATTCTGATAAAGTCATTGTTCTGAGGGATTTCAATGCCAGGGTTGGAACAGATTGGCAGATGTGGAACTGTCTTGGACGTTTTGGTATAGGGAAGATGAATAGCAATGGTCTCCATGCTGCTGAAGCATTACGGTGAACATGGATTCTACATCGGAAGCACTCGTTTTACGTACAGAAGTGATCACACCACAACGTGGATGTACCCAAGGTCTAAAGTTTGGCACTTGCTGGATTATGTCATTATTCGTAACAGAAACCCTTTCATCCAGAGCCAGCAAATAAAAGAAAGACGAGTCAACAATGTGCTTTCTATGCAGTCACTCAACACGTAGGAAATAAGAACTAAATTTCCCTCAAACCATGCCCTGGAAGCTTGGAAAGAATAGTATATTGGATAATGTGGTCGTGAGAATATTGTGCTGGGAAAAAGATGGGATGGTCTTATCTGGAATGCCTTTCATCATAGATCTGCTGAATCAGAGCTGACCTGGAACAGAATCATAGCAATATAAACAAACTCAGAAGCTTGCTAATTGTAATATCACCACCACCACCACCACCATGTCTGCTGCTGCTACTACTACTACCACCACCATGTCTGCTGCTGCTACTACTACTACCACCA